>NC_084634.1:41490829-41575829 GCF_033978795.1 Nerophis ophidion
TATTTTAGAAAAGTATGTAACTACATATTGGTGTGGAGACAACACTAATATCTACATAGACTTATTTAGAAAAGTATGTAACTACATATTGGTGTGGAGACAACACTAATATCTACATAGACTTATTTAGAAAAGTATGTAACTACATATTGGTGTGGGACAACACTAATATATCTACATAGACCTTATTTTAGAAAAGTATGTAACTACATATTGGTGTGGGAGACAACACTAATATCTACATGGACTTATTTAGAAAAGTATGTAACTACATATTGGTGTGGGGACAACACTAATATCTACATGGACTTATTTAGAAAAGTATGTAACTACATATTGGTGTGGAGACAACACTAATATCTACATGGACTTATTTAGAAAAGTATGTAACTACATATTGGTGTGGAGACAACACTAATATCTACATGGACTTATTTAGAAAAGTATGTAACTACATATTGGTGTGGAGACAACACTAATATCTACATGGACTTATTTAGAAAAGTATGTAACTACATATTGGTGTGGAGACAACACTAATATCTACATGGACTTATTTAGAAAAGTATGTAACTACATATTGGTGTGGGAGACAACACTAATATCTACATAGGACTTATTTAGAAAAGTATGTAACTACATATTGGTGTGGGACAACACTAATATCTACATGGACTTATTTAGAAAAGTATGTAACTACATATTGGTGTGGGGACAACACTAATATCTACATGGACTTATTTAGAAAAGTATGTAACTACATATTGGTGTGGGGACAACACTAATATCTACATAGACTTATTTAGAAAAGTATGTAACTACATATTGGTGTGGGACAACACTAATATCTACATGGACTTATTTAGAAAAGTATGTAACTACATATTGGTGTGGGGACAACACTAATATCTACATGGACTTATTTAGAAAAGTATGTAACTACATATTGGTGTGGGAGACAACACTAATATCTACATGGACTTATTTAGAAAAGTATGTAACTACATATTGGTGTGGAGACAACACTAATATCTACATGGACTTATTTAGAAAAGTATGTAACTACATATTGGTGTGGAGACAACACTAATATCTACATGGACTTATTTAGAAAGTAGTGTAACTACATATTGGTGTGGGGACAACACTAATATCTACATAGACTTATTTAGAAAAGTATGTAACTACATATTGGTGTGGGGACAACACTAATATCTACATAGACTTATTTAGAAAAGTATGTAACTACATATTGGTGTGGGGACAACACTAATATCTACATAGACTTATTTAGAAAAGTATGTAACTACATATTGGTGTGGGACAACACTAATATCTACATGGACTTATTAGAAAAGTATGTAACTACATATTGGTGTGGGGACAACACTAATATCTACATGGACTTATTTAGAAAAGTATGTAACTACATATTGGTGTGGAGACAACACTAATATCTACATGGACTTATTTAGAAAAGTATGTAACTACATATTGGTGTGGAGACAACACTAATATCTACATGGACTTATTTAGAAAAGTATGTAACTACATATTGGTGTGGGGACAACACTAATATCTACATGGACTTATTTAGAAAAGTATGTAACTACATATTGGTGTGGGGACAACACTAATATCTACATAGACTTATTTAGAAAAGTATGTAACTACATATTGGTGTGGGGACAACACTAATATCTACATGGACTTATTTAGAAAAGTATGTAACTACATATTGGTGTGGGACAACACTAATATCTACATGGACTTATTTAGAAAAGTATGTAACTACATATTGGTGTGGGGACAACACTAATATCTACATGGACTTATTTAGAAAAGTATGTAACTACATATTGGTGTGGGGACAACACTAATATCTACATAGACTTATTTAGAAAAGTATGTAACTACATATTGGTGTGGGGACAACACTAATATCTACATGGACTTATTTAGAAAAGTATGTAACTACATATTGGTGTGGAGACAACACTAATATCTACATGGACTTATTTAGAAAAGTATGTAACTACATATTGGTGTGGGGACAACACTAATATCTACATAGACTTATTTAGAAAAGTATGTAACTACATATTGGTGTGGGGACAACACTAATATCTACATGGACTTATTTAGAAAAGTATGTAACTACATATTGGTGTGGGGACAACACTAATATCTACATAGACTTATTTAGAAAAGTATGTAACTACATATTGGTGTGGAGACAACACTAATATCTACATGGACTTATTTAGAAAAGTATGTAACTACATATTGGTGTGGGGACAACACTAATATCTACATAGACTTATTTAGAAAAGTATGTAACTACATATTGGTGTGGGGACAACACTAATATCTACATGGACTTATTTAGAAAAGTATGTAACTACATATTGGTGTGGGGACAACACTAATATCTACATAGACTTATTTAGAAAAGTATGTAACTACATATTGGTGTGGGGACAACACTAATATCTACATGGACTTATTTAGAAAAGTATGTAACTACATATTGGTGTGGGGACAACACTAATATCTACATAGACTTATTTAGAAAAGTATGTAACTACATATTGGTGTGGGGACAACACTAATATCTACATGGACTTATTTAGAAAAGTATGTAACTACATATTGGTGTGGGGACAACACTAATATCTACATAGACTTATTTAGAAAAGTATGTAACTACATATTGGTGTGGGGACAACACTAATATCTACATGGACTTATTTAGAAAAGTATGTAACTACATATTGGTGTGGGGACAACACTAATATCTACATGGACTTATTTAGAAAAGTATGTAACTACATATTGGTGTGGGGACAACACTAATATCTACATAGACTTATTTAGAAAAGTATGTAACTACATATTGGTGTGGGGACAACACTAATATCTACATGGACTTATTTAGAAAAGTATGTAACTACATATTGGTGTGGGGACAACACTAATATCTACATGGACTTATTTAGAAAAGTATGTAACTACATATTGGTGTGGGGACAACACTAATATCTACATGGACTTATTTAGAAAAGTATGTAACTACATATTGGTGTGGGGACAACACTAATATCTACATAGACTTATTTAGAAAAGTATGTAACTACATATTGGTGTGGGGGACAACACTAATATCTACATAGACTTATTTTACACACACTTTATGCCTTTTGCCTCCCCAGCCCATTTTTTTTAGCCCGATGTAGCCCCCAAGTCTAAAAGTTTGGGCACCCTGCACCCCCCAGTATCGCCTTCTCTCTGATACTATCAGCTTCTGATAGCACAGTCAAAGCAAACCTGGATCAGACATTTTGTTATCCTGTTGTTATTGTGTTGTTCTCCTGTGTTGTTCTCCTGTTGTTATTGTGTTGTTATCCTGTTGATATTGTGTTGTTATTGTGTTGTTCTCCTGTGTTGTTGTCCTGCTGTTATTGTGTTGTTATCCTGTTGTTATTGTGTTGTTCTCCTGTGTTGTTGTCCTGCTGTTATTGTGTTGTTATCCTGTTGATATTGTGTTGTTATTGTGTTGTTCTCCTGTGTTGTTGTCCTGCTGTTATTGTGTTGTTATCCTGTTGATATTGTGTTGTTATTGTGTTGTTCTCCTGTGTTGTTGTCCTGCTGTTATTGTGTTGTTATCCTGTTGTTATTGTGTTGTTCTCCTGTGTTGTTGTCCTGTGTTGTTCTCCTGTTATTGTGTTGTAAGCGTTGTGTGTGTGTGTGTGTGTGTGTGTGTGTGTGTGTGTGTGTGTGTGTGTGTGTGTGTGTGTGTGTGTGTGTGTGTGCGCGTGTGTGTGTGTGTGTGTGTGTGTGTGTGTGTGTGTGTGTGTGTGTGTGTGTGCGCGTGTGTGTGTGTGTGTCACCTTGTCCACAGATGGCAGGTTGGCGGTGCAATGTTGTAACACTTGAGAAGTCAGGTGATGCTTCCCCAGTCCTTTGTGCAGATATCGCAGGTGTGTGGGACAGGTGTGCAGCAGGTAGAGGCCACAGGCCACAGCGTACCCTCCCCAGTTGGACACCCCTGCAGGTTGGATGAGGGGCAAAACACGGAGCTGGTGAGCAGAACTGCTGCTTCCAAGGCCTGGTGCAGAACCCTGACTTGAGAAGGCAGCAGGACTAGATGATGTGATGATGATGATGATGATGATGCACACCTGCGGTGATGGCGTAGTCCGCGGGAACCTCACAGGCTATCAGCTCCCCCTTTGGCATCAGGCTTTTCACCTTGTCCTTCACTTTGCCCATCCCCAGCTCATTGCCTCCATCACCAATTCCTGCAGGAGAGAAGATGTACTGTATCTTACAAGTAATATTATCACTGGAGGAGGAGGAATATCTAAACATGTTTCACTACACAGCGTAGGAGGATACAATAACTCACCGCCGTCACAATGTAAACAAATGCCATGAGTGGATCTACACCTGACATCCACTATAATGATACCAAGTACAGGAGCGTATCTAGTCGATACTACTATGATTACATTTATATTTTTTATCGTCACAAAATATTTTTTCCTTTCTTAAAATGTATATTATGTTTATAAAGTCAGTAAATATGTCCCTGGACACATGAGGACTCTGAATATGACCAATGTATGATCTTGTAACTACTTGGTATCAGATCCATACCTAAATGTGTGGTATCATCCAAAACTAATGTCAAGTATCAAAGAAGAGAAGAATAAGTGATTATTACATTTGAACAGAAGTGTAGATAGAACATGTTCAAAGAGAAAATAAGCAGATATTAACAGTAAATGAACAAATAGGTTAATAATCATTTTTTACAGTTTGTCCCACATAATGTGTATAAAATAATAGGTGTATAAATGACACAATATGTTACTGCAGACTAATTAGGAGTCTGCAGTAACATTATGTCATTTATATGTATATATAAATACGTATGTATATGTATGTATGTATATATACACGTATATATGTATAATAACATATGTATATATGTATGTATAATTATATATATATTTATATGTACATATGTATATGTATGTATATATGTATATTTACGTATGTATATATCTATATGTTTATATATGTATGTATATATGTATACATAATGAATATGTATGTACGTATATATGTATGTGTATATTGTATATGTATATTTGTATATATGTACATATATGTGTATATTTGTATATATGTACATATGTGTATATATGTACATGAATATATATATGTATATATATGTATTTATATGTAGATATAAGTATATATATGTATTTATATATATGTAGATATATGTATGTATATATCTGTATATATATAATACATGTGTATATATTTGTGTGTATATATGTGTATATATGTATATACATATATATTTAACAGAATATATATATAGATGTGTGTGTATATATGTATCAGCATATATGTATAAATATATATCAGTATATATGTATAAATGTGTATAATATGTATGATAATACACACATATATGTGTAAATATACAGTATGTATATACACATATATGTATATATGTACATATATGTGCACATAAGTATATATGCACATATATAAACACACATATATATTCATATACATTTACATACATACATATGTGTATATATATATGTATATACATATGTGTGTATGTATGTATATGTGTATATTTATATATCCATCCATCCATTTTCTACCGATTATTCCCTTTCAGGTCGCGGGGGGCGCTGGCGCCTATCTCAGCTACAATCGGGCGGAAGGCGGGGTACACCCTGGACAAGTCGCCACCTCATCGCAGGGCCAACACAGATAGACAGACAACATTCACACTCACATTCACACACTAGGGACCATTTAGTGTTGCCAATCAACTTATCCCCAGGTGCATGTCTTTGGAGGTGGGAGGGGCCTATCCCCAGGTGTATGTCTTTGGAGGTGGAGGAAGCCGGAGTACCCGGAGGAAACCCACGCATTCACGGGGAGAACATGCAAACTCCACACAGAAAGATCCCGAGCCTGGATTTGAACCCAGGACTGCAGGAACTTCGTATTGTGAGGCAGACACACTAACCCCTCTGCCACCGTGAAGCCCATATTTATATATGTGTTTTATATATATAATACACATATTTATGTGTATTAGTTTATATATATAGTAATATAAAATACACATGATATATACATACATATATATAAATATACATACTGTATATATGCATGTATATGTATATACATGCATATATCTATACGTATACATATTTGTATAGATATATATGTATACATACATGTATGCATATGTATATAAATACACACATATTTGTATATATGTATATACATGTATATATGTGTGTATTTATAGATGTGTGTATAAATATGTATACTGTACATATAATGTGTATAATAATACACATATATATATACACATTTATATATATTATGATTCACATTATATATGTACATGTTTATACATATGTACGTATATATATATATATATATATATATATATCTATATATATATATATATATATATAATGTGTGTGTGTATATGGAACACAATTTACTGTTCACAAAACCAAGGACAGTCTAGTGGTTAAGACTGCTGACTCGGGATGACATGTACTGGGTTCCAACAGCACTCTTGTTGACGGTATTTTGTTCTACCTCATCATACTTTACTGATCTAGGTGTCCTTGATTACATTTGTTTATGAAAAAAAATCATTACTCCACAACATCCAGAATAGCCCTGTGGTTAAGACTGTTGACTCAGGTTGAAGGGTGCTGGGTTTGAATCCTGGTAGGGTTAACATGTATTTAACTAAACCGGCTGGAGGCTTCAAGGTGACATGTATTGTGACTGTGTCACTTCTCTAATGTCGTGTTGAAATAATTACTTAATAAACTTTTTTTTATCCAAATACAATTAACCTGTTGATTTTTAATTGTACCCCGCAGAGGTCATTGGTCATCGCTCTTTATTATTAACTTGTTTGGGGTCTGAAGTTTATTAGAAGCCCACAATGTTGACCATTGAGCCATCCTGGGACCGCTTAAGGTTTGGTTTTCAAACCCAGCTCTAGTTGACAGTATTTTGTTCCACCCAAGGTATTGGGTTCGAACCCCACCCTGGTTGGCAATATTTTGTTCCACCTCATAATACTCTACTGAACCAGGAGTCCTCGATTACATTTGTGTATGGAACAGAATCTAGGCTACACAAGTCCCAGGATAGACCAGAGGTTGAAACTGCTAACTCGGAATGAAAGGTACTGTGTTCAAACCCCACTCTGGTTGGTGGTATTTTGTTCTGCCTCATTATACTTTACTGAGCCAGGGCTCGTAGATAACATTTGTGTATGGAAAGAAATCTGCACTGTACAAGACCAAGGATATCTCAGTGATTAAGACTCCTGACTTGGAATGAGAGGTACTGGGTTTGAACCCAACTCTAAATAACAACACCTCCTCATAGTTTACTGAACCAGGAGTCCTCGATTGCATTTGTGTATGGATTACTATTCTTTTTACGAAAGACATACGATAGACCAGTTGTTAACCCAGCTAGCTATGATTGAAAGGTATTGGGTTCAAATCACACTCTGGTTGGTGGTATTTTTTCTACCTCATCATTCTTTACTGACCCAGGGGTCATAGATAACATTTGTGTATGGAAAGAAATCAAGTCTTTGCAAGACTAAAGATAGCTCAGTGGTTAAGACTACTGACTTGCAATGAGAAGTACAGGGTTCAAATCCCACTCCAATTGACAGAATTTTGTTCCACACTATCATACTTTACTGAACCAGGAGCCCTCGAATACATTTGTGTATAGAATACAATCTTGTCTACACACGACACAGGGTAGACCGGAGTTAAGACTGCTAACTGGGAATGAAAGCTATTGGGTTCCAATCAGACTGGTTGGTGATATTTTTCTACCTCATCATTCTTTACTTAGCCAGGGATCAAAAATAACATTTGTGTAGGGAAAGAAATCCAAACTTCACAAGACCAAGAGTAGCTCAATGGTTAAGACTGCTGATTTGGACAGTGAGATAATGGTTTCGAACCCTGCTAACTTGGAATGAAAGGTACTGGATTCAAACCTCACTCTGGTTTGTGGTATTTTTTCTACCTCATCATTCTTTACTGAGCCAGGGGTCATAGATGACATTTGTGTATGGAAAGAAATCAATGCTCCACAAGACCAAGATAGCTCAGTGTTTAAGACTACTCATTTGGAATTCGAGGTACCGGGTTCAAACTCCACTCAATTTGAAAAAGATTTTTCCACCCCCAACATATTTTACTGAGCCAGGAGTCCTCGTACACATTTGTGTATGGATTACAATCTAACCTTCACAAGACCCAGGATAGACCAGGGGTTTAGACTTTTAACTCGGAAAGAAAGGTACTGGGGTTCAAACCCCACTCTGGTTGGTGGTATTTTTTGTACCTCATCATACTTTACTGAGCCAGCGGTCATAGATAACATTTGTGTATGGAAAGAAATCGAAGTTTCACAAGACCAAGGATAACTCAGATTTTAAGACTACTGACTTGGAATTTGAGGTACTGGGTTCAAACTCCACTCTAGTTGACATAATTTTGTTCCACATCATTATACTTTACTGAACCAGGAGTCCTCAAATACATTTGTGTATGGAATACAATCTTGTCTACACAAGACCCAGGATAGACCAGGGGTTCAGACTGCTAACTCTGATTGAAAGGTACTGAGTTCAAACCCCACTCTAGTTGATGGTATTTTTTTCTCCCTCATCATAATTTACTGAGTCAGGAGTCCTCGATTACATTTGTGTATGAGAAAAAAGGTGAATTTTCACAAGACCCACCTTAGCCCAGTGGTTAAGACTGCTGACTTCGAATGAGTGGTACTGAGTTCAAACCCTGCTCCAGTCGGCATTATTTAGTTCTTTCTCTTAATACTTTAGTGAGCCAGGGTTTGTAAATAACATTTGTGTATAGAAAGAAATCCTGACTTCACAAGACGCAGGATAGACCATGTGTTAAGAGCGCTGGCTTGGAATGAACAATACTAGGTTCAAATCCCACTCAGGTTGAAATAATTTTTTTCCACCTCAACATATTTTACTGAGCCAGGAGTCATAGATAACATTTGTGTATGGAAAGAAATCTAAACTTTACAAGACTAAGGGTAGCTTAATGGCTAAGACTGCTGACTTGGACAGAGAAATAATGGGTTCGAACCCTGCTAACCTTGAAATGAAAGGATCTTGGTTCAAACCCCACTCCGGTTTGCATTATTTAGTTCTATCTCTTAATACTTTAGTGAGCCAGGGTTTGTAAACAACATTTGTGTATCGAAAAAAATCATAGTTTCACAAGTCCCAGGATAGACCAGGGGTTAAGGCTGCTGACTGGGAATAAAAGGTACTGGGTTCAAATCCCACACTGTTTGATGGTATTTTGTTCTATCTCTTTACTGAGCCAGGAGTCCTCGATTACATTTGTGTATGAGAAAATAAATAGTTTCTTCATCACCCAGGATAGCCCAGTGGTTAAGGCTGTTGACTCAGATTGGAGGGTGCTGGGTTCGAATCCTGGTTGGGTTGACATGTAATTTGCAAAACTGGCTGGAAGCTTCAGGTTGACATATATTGTGACTGTGTCACTTCTCCCATGTAATTTTAAAATAATTATTTAATTAACTTTTTTTTTTTATCCAATTACAATAACCTACTTTTTCTTATTTGTACCCAGGAGAGCTCATTGGTCAACGCTCTTTATTATTAACTTTTTTCTCCTATTCCCACCCACCTCAGGAATTACACTCACTCGCACACACACACTCATTCATACACACACACACACACACAGGTAACCCCTGAGGTGTCATCTTTGACGATTTATTTTTGATTATTATTATCTTTAGTGTTGACTTAATTTTTGAACTATATGTTAGTCAAACAAGTAGCACATAACATTACTCTGTGTGGGGGAGAAGAAACACCCCACAATGTATGTCGTTTTGACGCCATACAGCCAAATTACTGAGTCCCTGTATGGGATTTGAACTCAGTACCTCTGTATCCGGAGCCCACAGTGTTGACCATTGAGCTATCCTGGGTCCCGTTAAGATTTGGTTTTCGCTCATATACAAATGTTATCAGTCAACTATGATCCAGGCGAAAAAACAACATCTCCCAAGTCATGGATTTGAACCCAGGATCACTGCATGAGAGACAACAGTCTTAACCATTGAGCTATCCCCGGACAAATCATAAAATGGTTTTCGCTCATATACAAATGTAATCAGTGAAATATGATCCAGGAGAAACCAGAAAATAAATTTCTCCAAGTCATGGATTTGAACCCAGGATTACTGTGTGAGAGACAACAGTCTTAACCATTGAGCTAACCCGGGACACATCAAAGTGTGGGTTTCGCTCATATACAAATATAATCAGTGAAATATGATCCAGGAAAAACCTGAAAATAAGATTTTCCAAGTCATGGATTTGAACCCATGATTACTGTGTGAGAGACAGCAGTCTTAACCATTGAGCTATCCCCGGACAAATCATAAAATGGTTTTCGCTCATATACAAATGTAATCAGTGAAATATGATCCAGGAGAAACCAGAAAATAAATTTCTCCAAGTCATGGATTTGAACCCAGGATTACTGTGTGAGAGACAACAGTCTTAACCATTGAGCTAACCCGGGACACATCAAAGTGTGGGTTTCGCTCATATACAAATATAATCAGTGAAATATGATCCAGGAAAAACCTGAAAATAAGATTTTCCAAGTCATGGATTTGAACCCAGTAGTACTGCATGAGAGGCAGCAGTCTTAACCATTGAGCTAGTCTGAGTCTCTTTGTAAGTGAAGTCTGGCTCATTCACTAATGGAATCATGACATCTGTCGCAGTGAACTACAACTGAGGTGGAACTAAATTTTGAACCTAAGTTAAATATCAAAAACTAATGGAATTCAAACCCAATACCCCTGTATTTGTTTTTGTTTTTGTTTTTCTGGTCCTGTCCAGCTTCTCAGGCAAATCATATAGTAGATGTAGATGCCTATATCGGCTGTTCAGATTTACTTTACAAAAGAGAAGTGTAGAATACTTCTCTTGTTGCCTTATTTGAATTTGACTTTATTAAATGTATTTATATTAATATTTGGTGCAGCCGGGCCGGAGCAGGAGGGGATAGAAAGAGAAATAAAGGAAGACAGAGGGGGAAATTGTGGGGACAAGAGGGGGATTAGACAGAGAGACAACAACAACAACAGCAAACACAACAATAACAACAATAATAGAACAACATCAGCATATAGGATATGTACAAATATGATGGCAACAGTAATAGCAAAGAAGCAGTTAGCAAAATAAATAATACAGAAATGACAATTGACAATTGCCCCCCGGCTCAAAGCCTGCACGTTGGAGTTCAACCCAGTGGACGAGAGGGTAGCTTCCCTTCGCCTTTGGGTGGGGGGACGGGTCCTGACTGTTGTTTGTGCTTACGCACCAAACAGCAGTTCAGAGTACCCACCCTTTTTGGATACACTCGAGGGAGTACTGGAAAGTGCTCCCCCGGGTGATTCCCTTGTCCTACTGGGGGACTTCAACGCTCATGTTGGCAACGACTGTGAAACCTGGAGAGGCGTGATTGGGAAGAATGGTCGCCTGGATCTGAACCCGAGTGGTGTTTTGTTATTGGACTTTTGTGCTCGTCACAGATTGTCCGTAACAAACACCATGTTCCAACATAAGGGTGTCCATATGTGCACTTGGCACCAGGACACCCTAGGCCGCAGTTCCATGATCGACTTTGTAGTTGTGTCATCGGATTTGCGGCCTCATGCTCTGGACACTCGGGTGAAGAGAGGGGCGGAGCTTTCTACCGATCACCACCTGGTGGTGAGTTGGCTACGATGGTGGGGGAGGATGCCGGACAGACCTGGCAGGCCCAAACGCATTGTGAGGGTCTGCTGGGAACATCTGGCAGAGTCTCCTGTTAGAGAGAGTTTCAATTCACACCTCCGGGAGAACTTTGAACATGTCACGAGGGAGGTGCGGGACATTGAGTCCGAGTGGACCATGTTCCGAACCTCTATTGTCGAGGCGGCTGATTGGAGCTGTGGCCGCAAGGTTGTTGGTGCCTGTCGTGGCGGTAATCCTAGAACCCGTTGGTGGACACCAGCAGTGAGGGATGCCGTCAAGCTGAAGAAGGAGTCCTATCGGGTTCTTTTGGCTCATAGGACTCCGGAGGCAGTGGACGGGTACCGACGGGCCAAGCGGTGTGCAGCTTTAGCGGTCGCGGAGGCAAAAACTCGGACATGGGAAGAGTTCGGGGAAGCCATGGAAAACGACTTCCGGACAGCTTCGAAGCGATTCTGGACCACCATACGCCGCCTCAGGAAGGGGAAGCAGTGCACTATCAACAACGTGTATGGTGCGGATAGTGTTCTGCTGACTTCGACTGCGGATGTTGTGGATCGGTGGAGGGAATACTTCGAAGACCTCCTCAATCCAACCAACACGTCTTCCTTTGAGGAAGAGGTGCCTGGGGAATCTGTGGTGGACTCTCCTATTTCTGGGGCTGAGGTCGCTGAGGTCGCTGAGGTAGTTAAAAAGCTCCTCGGCGGCAAGGCCCCGGAGGTGGATGAGATCCGCCCGGAGTTCCTTACGGCTCTGGATGCTGTGGGGCTGTCTTGGTTGACAAGACTCTGCAGCATCGCGTGGACATCGGGGGCGGTACCTCTGGATTGGCAGACCGGGGTGGTGGTCCCTCTCTTTAAGAAGGGGGACCGGAGGGTGTGTTCCAACTATCGTGGGATCACACTCCTCAGCCTTCCCGGTAAGGTTTATTCAGGTGTACTGGAGAGGAGGCTACGCCGGATAGTCGAAGCTCGGATTCAGGAGGAACAGTGTGGTTTTCGTCCTGGTCGTGGAACCGTGGACCAGCTCTATACTCTCGGCAGGGTTCTTGAGGGTGCATGGGAGTTTGCCCAACCAGTCTACATGTGCTTTGTGGACTTGGAGAAGGCATTCGACCGTGTCCCTCGGGAAGTCCTGTGGGGAGTGCTCAGAGAGTATGGGGTATCGGACTGTCTGATTGTGGCGGTCCACTCCCTGTATGATCAGTGTCAGGGCTTGGTCCGCATTGCCGGCAGTAAGTCGGACACGTTTCCAGTGAGGGTTGGACTCCGCCAAGGCTGTCTTTTGTCACCGATTCTGTTCATAACTTTTATGGACAGAATTTCTAGGCGCAGCCAAGGCGTTGAGGGGATCCGGTTTGGTGGCCACGGGATTAGATCTCTACTTTTTGCAGATGATGTAGTCCTGATGGCTTCATCTGGCCGGGATCTTCAGCTCTCACTGGATCGGTTCGCAGCCGAGTGTGAAGCGACCGGAATGAGAATCAGCACCTCCAAGTCCGAGTCCATGGTTCTCGCCCGGAAAAGGGTGGAGTGCCATCTCCGGGTTGGGGAGGAGACCCTGCCCCAAGTGGAGGAGTTCAAGTACCTAGGTGTCTTGTTCACGAGTGGGGGAAGAGTGGATCGTGAGATCGACAGGCGGATCGGTGCGGCGTCTTTAGTAATGCAGACGCTGTATCGATCCGTTGTGGTGAAGAAGGAGCTGAGCCGGAAGGCAAAGCTCTCAATTTACCGGTCGATCTACGTTCCCATCCTCACCTATGGTCATGAGCTTTGGGTCATGACCGAAAGGATAAGATCACGGGTACAAGCGGCCCAAATGAGTTTCCTCCGCCGGGTGGCGGGGCTCTCCCTTAGAGATAGGGTGAGAAGCTCTGCCATCCGGGAGGAACTCAAAGTAAAGCCGCTCCTCCTCCACATGGAGAGGAGCCAGATGAGGTGGTTCGGGCATCTGGTCAGGATGCCACCCGAACGCCTCCTTAGGGAGGTGTTTAGGGCATGTCCAACTGGTAGGAGGCCACGGGGAAGACCCAGGACACGTTGGGAAGACTATGTCTCCCGGCTGGCCTGGGAACGCCTCGGGATCCCCCAGGAAGAGCTAGACGAAGTGGCTGGAGAGAGGGAAGTCTGGGCTTCCCTGCTTAGGCTGCTGCCCCCGCGACCCGACCTCGGATAAGCGGAAGATGATGGATGGATGGATGACAATGAGCATATTTACACTACAAATGGAGCAATACAAATACCAATAGAAATATCACTATTGATAATGAACAATACCAATAATTGACCTCTATTATCAACAATACAGTTGTTCAAATGCAACAATACATACAACTACAGATACCAACAAATTCAGAAAAATGGAGGGGAAGAAAGAGAAGCAATCTATATTAACCTTGTAGATTGTTATCGTAACAACAGGTTAAGCTCTGTCAGTGTGCCATGTGTTACCCAGTTTACCCTAGGGCAACAACGTTCATATATGTTTGATGAAACGTGATTATGTCCATGAGTGTATGTATGTATATGTACTTGTATATGTACAGTATGTGTATGTTTGTACAGTGAATGTATATGTACAGTATGTGTATATGTGTGTTTGTACAGTGAATGTATATGTACAGTATGTGTATATGTATGTTTGTACAGTGAATGTATATGTACAGTATGTGTATATGTATGTTTGTACAGTGAATGTATATGTACAGTATGTGTATATGTGTGTTTGTACAGTGAATGTGCGTGTGAACGTACGAACTTTGAGTATGAAGATACGTACTGTATTTGTGTATGTATGTGGGAGCGTAGGTACCTATGTATGTATTTAATTGAGTATACGTGTATTTGTGTGGGAGCCAGAGTACAGCCCAAGTCACCCAGAGACGCCACCTCACAAACAGCAGGTGTGGCGCCCAGGGAAGCAGGGACCACCGGCCCCACGCAGCCAGGCCGGCCAGCGACAGGAACCCCAGAGCCCGGCCCACCGGAAACTAGTTGTTGAAGCTTTGAAAGTGGAATTCTTTCCCATTCTTGTTTTATGTAAAGCTTCAGTCCTTCAACAGTCCGGGGTCTCCGCTGTCATATTTTACGCTTCATAATGCGCCACACATTTTCTATGGGAGTCAGGTCTGGACTGCAGGCAGGCCAGGAAAGTACCCGCACTATTTTTTTACGAAGCCACGCTGTTGTAACACATGCTGAATGTTCAGGGCCCAGAGACTACCCGCAACCGGACAGAAAGACCACCCCCGCCCCACCAGCACACCCCCCACCTCCAGAGAGCACGCCGGGGCCGGCCCCAGGTCACTCCACCCAAGTCGGCCGCTGTAGGACCGCCCTGAACGGGGCCAGGGAAACACCCACCCCACACGCAAGGACCTCAACGATGGAGATGGGATAACCCAAAAAAATAAATATGAAAATAAATAAAATATGTATAAAAAAATAAAATAATAATAATAATAATTATTATTATTATTAAATATTGAAAAAAAATAACCCTGTATTTAGAACCCACAGTGTTGACCATTGAGGTATCCTGGGTTCCATCAAGACATGATTTTTCTTAATAAACAAATGCAATCTTTTAACTATGAAAGCTGAAACCAAAAAACTTGAAACCAGTTTTACTGACTGAGAGGCAGCAGTCTTAACCTTTTAGTTACCCTCAATCTTTTTGTAAATGTAGTCTGGCTCATTCATTAATGGAATCGTGACACCTGTCGCAGTGAACTAGGACTGAGGTGGAACTACATTTTGAACCTAAGTTAAATATCAAAGCAATTGGGATTTAAAGCCAGTACACCTGTATTGGGAGCCCACAGTGTTAAACATTGAGCTATCCTGGGTCCAATTAAGAAATGCTTTTGGCTCATATACAAATGCAATCATTAAATTATGATAGGTGAAACAAAAAACTAGTTATACAAAGTTATGGATTTGAACCCACTTATACTGATTGAGAGGCACCAGTCTTAACCATTAAGCTCTTCTCAGTCTTGTTGTTTAAGTGTAGTCTGCTCATTGACTAATCATGACACCTGTTGCAGGAAACTATGACTGAGGTGGAACAAAATGTTATAGATAGATAGATAGATAGATAGATAGATAGATAGATAGATAGATAGATAGATAGATAGATAGATAGATAGATAGATAGATAGATAGATAGATAGATAGTAATTTATTGATTCCAGTTACATGTCAAACCAATTGGGATACCGATATTGGTACCAAAATGTATTTTGTATACTTTTTGACACTTTTCTACATAAAAGGGCGCCCAAAATTATTTGAACAGAACATAGTATGATACACTAAATATGTTTCATATTGCAATCGCAGAAGAATGTTGTCATTAAATACAAGAGTAAAGAAAAAAAGCATGTGGTAGCAATTTGTTAAAATGTCTCTCAGGTGTTACATACCTGTTGTTGGTGTGTGCCATGTCTCTCAGGTGTTACACAACTGTTGTTGAGTTGTTGGTGTGTGCCATGTCTCTCAGGTGTTACATACCTGTTGTTGGTGTGTGCCATGTCTCTCAGGTGTTACACAACTGTTGTTGAGTTGTTGGTGTGTGCCATGTCTCTCAGGTGTTACATACCTGTTGTTGGTGTGTGCCATGTCTCTCAGGTGTTACATACCTGTTGTTGAGTTGTTGGTGTGTGACATGTCTCTCAGGTGTTACATACCCGTTGTTGAGTTGTTGGTGTGTGTCATGTCTCTCAGGTGTTACACACCTGTTGTTGAGTTGTTGGTGTGTGCCATGTCTCTCAGGTGTTACATACCTGTTGTTGGTGTGTGCCATGTCTCTCAGGTGTTACATACCTGTTGTTGGTGTGTGCCATGTCTCTCAGGTGTTACATACCTGTTGTTGGTGTGTGCCATGTCTCTCAGGTGTGACATACCTGTTGTTGGTGTGTGCCATGTCTCTCAGGTGTTACATACCTGTTGTTGGTGTGTGCCATGTCTCTCAGGTGTTACATACCTGTACTTGTCATTCCTGCCAGCTTGTGTGCAGCAATAAACAAGTCATCAATTGGGTCCACAAGATGTTTGATGTTTATTCCTCTCATGTTGTAGTAGTTCCCATCTGCAGCTCGCCCGCTGCGCTCTATCGCCACCATGTGGTCATACCTGCAACAAGTTCATAGATCTAAGAAACCATCGCCACCATGTGGTCATACCTGCAACAAGTTCATAGATCTAAGAAACCATCGCCACCATGTGGTCATACCTGCAACAACTTCATTGTTCTTAGAAACTATCGCCACCATGTGGTCATACCTGCAACAAGTTCATAGATCTAAGAAACCATCGCCACCATGTGGTCATACCTGCAACAACTTCATAGTTCTTTGAAACTATCGCCACCATGTGGTCATACCTGCAACAACTTCATAGTTCTTAGAAACCATCGCCACCATGTGGTCATACCTGCAACAACTTCATAGTTCTTTGAAACTATCGCCACCATGTGGTCATACCTGCAACAACTTCATAGTTCTTAGAAACCATCGCCACCATGTGGTCATACCTGCAACAACTTCATAGTTCTTTGAAACTATCGCCACCATGTGGTCATACCTGCAACAACTTCATAGTTCTTTGAAACTATCGCCACCATGTGGTCATACCTGCAACAACTTCATTGTTCTTAGAAACTATCGCCACCATGTGGTCATACCTGCAACAACTTCATAGTTCTTTGAAACTATCGCCACCATGTGGTCATACCTACAACAACTTCATAGTTCTTTGAAACTATCGCCACCATGTGGTCATACCTGCAACAACTTCATAGTTCTTTGAAACTATCGCCACCATGTGGTCATACCTGCAACAACTTCATAGTTCTTAGAAACCATCGCCACCATGTGGTCATACCTGCAACAACTTCATAGTTCTTTGAAACTATCGCCACCATGTGGTCATACCTGCAACAACTTCATAGTTCTTTGAAACTATCGCCACTATGTGGTCATACCTGCAACAACTTCATTGTTCTTAGAAACTATCGCCACCATGTGGTCATACCTGCAACAACTTCATAGTTCTTTGAAACTATCGCCACCATGTGGTCATACCTGCAACAACTTCATAGTTCTTAGAAACTATCGCCACCATGTGGTCATACCTGCAACAACTTCATAGTTCTTTGAAACTATCGCCACCATGTGGTCATACCTGCAACAACTTCATAGTTCTTTGAAACTATCGCCACCAAGTGGTCATACCTGCAACAACTTCATAGTTCTTAGAAACTATCGCCACCATGTGGTCATACCTGCAACAACTTCATAGTTCTTTGAAACTATCGCCACCATGTGGTCATACCTGCAACAACTTCATAGTTCTTTGAAACTATCGCCACCATGTGGTCATACCTGCAACAAGTTCATAGATCTAAGAAACCATCGCCACCATGTGGTCATACCTGCAACAACTTCATAGTTCTTTGAAACTATCGCCACCATGTGGTCATACCTGCAACAACTTCATAGTTCTTTGAAACTATCGCCACCATGTGGTCATACCTGCAACAACTTCATAGTTCTTAGAAACTATCGCCACCATGTGGTCATACCTGCAACAACTTCATTGTTCTTAGAAACTATCGCCACCATGTGGTCATACCTGCAACAACTTCATAGTTCTTAGAAACTATCGCCACCATGTGGTCATACCTGCAACAACTTCATTGTTCTTAGAAACTATCGCCACCATGTGGTCATACCTGCAACAACTTCATAGTTCTTAGAAACTATCGCCACCATGTGGTCATACCTGCAACAACTTCATAGTTCTTAGAAACTATCGCCACCATGTGGTCATACCTGCAACAACTTCATAGTTCTTAGAAACTATCGCCACCATGTGGTCATACCTGCAACAACTTCATTGTTCTTAGAATCTATCGCCACCATGTGGTCATACCTGCAACAACTTCATAGTTCTTAGAAACTATCGCCACCATGTGGTCATACTTGCAACAACTTCATAGTTCTTAGAAACTATCACCACCATGTGGTCATACCTGCAACAACTTCATAGTTCTTTGAAACTATCGCCACCATGTGGTCATACCTGCAACAACTTCATAGTTCTAAGAAACTATCGCCACCATGTGGTCATACCTGCAACAACTTCATTGTTCTTAGAAACTATCGCCACCATGTGGTCATACCTGCAACAACTTCATAGTTCTTAGAAACTATCGCCACCATGTGGTCATACCTGCAACAACTTCATAGTTCTTAGAAACTATCGCCACCATGTGGTCATACCTGCAACAACTTCATAGTTCTTAGAAACTATCGCCACCATGTGGTCATACCTGCAACAACTTCATAGTTCTTAGAAACTATCGCCACCATGTGGTCATACCTGCAACAACTTCATTGTTCTTAGAAACTATCGCCACCATGTGGTCATACCTGCAACAACTTCATAGTTCTTAGAAACTATCGCCACCATGTGGTCATACCTGCAACAACTTCATAGTTCTTAGAAACTATCGCCACCATGTGGTCATACCTGCAACAACTTCATAGTTCTTAGAAACTATCGCCACCTTGTGGTCATACCTGCAACAAGTTCATAGTTCTTAGAAACTATCGCCACCATGTGGTCATACCTGCAACAACTTCATAGTTCTTAGAAACTATCGCCACCTTGTGGTCATACCTGCAACAAGTTCATAGTTCTTAGAAACTATCGCCACCATGTGGTCATACCTGCAACAACTTCATAGTTCTTAGAAACTATCGCCACCATGTGGTCATACCTGCAACAACTTCATAGTTCTTAGAAACTATCGCCACCATGTGGTCATACCTGCAACAACTTCATAGTTCTTAGAAACTATCGCCACCATGTGGTCATACCTGCAACAACTTCATTGTTCTTAGAAACTATCGCCACCATGTGGTCATACCTGCAACAACTTCATAGTTCTTAGAAACTATCGCCACCTTGTGGTCATACCTGCAACAAGTTCATAGTTCTTAGAAACTATCGCCACCATGTGGTCATACCTGCAACAACTTCATTGTTCTTAGAAACTATCGCCACCATGTGGTCATACCTGCAACAACTTCATAGTTCTTAGAAACTATCGCCACCATGTGGTCATACCTGCAACAACTTCATAGTTCTTAGAAACTATCGCCACCATGTGGTCATACCTGCAACAACTTCATAGTTCTTAGAAACTATCGCCACCTTGTGGTCATACCTGCAACAAGTTCATAGTTCTTAGAAACTATCGCCACCATGTGGTCATACCTGCAACAACTTCATAGTTCTTAGAAACTATCGCCACCTTGTGGTCATACCTGCAACAAGTTCATAGTTCTTAGAAACTATCGCCACCATGTGGTCATACCTGCAACAACTTCATTGTTCTTAGAAACTATCGCCACCATGTGGTCATACCTGCAACAACTTCATAGTTCTTAGAAACTATCGCCACCATGTGGTCATACCTGCAACAACTTCATAGTTCTTAGAAACTATCGCCACCATGTGGTCATACCTGCAACAACTTCATAGTTCTTAGAAACTATCGCCACCATGTGGTCATACCTGCAACAACTTCATAGTTCTTAGAAACTATCGCCACCATGTGGTCATACCTGCAACAACTTCATTGTTCTTAGAAACTATCGCCACCATGTGGTCATACCTGCAACAACTTCATTGTTCTTAGAAACTATCGCCACCATGTGGTCATACCTGCAACAACTTCATAGTTCTTAGAAACTATCGCCACCATGTGGTCATACCTGCAACAACTTCATTGTTCTTAGAAACTATCGCCACCATGTGGTCATACCTGCAACAACTTCATTGTTCTTAGAAACTATCGCCACCATGTGGTCATACCTGCAACAACTTCATAGTTCTTAGAAACTATCGCCACCTTGTGGTCATACCTGCAACAAGTTCATAGTTCTTGGAAACTATCGCCACCATGTGGTCATACCTGCAACAACTTCATTGTTCTTAGAAACTATCGCCACCATGTGGTCATACCTGCAACAACTTCATAGTTCTTAGAAACTATCGCCACCATGTGGTCATACCTGCAACAACTTCATAGTTCTTTGAAACTATCGCCACCATGTGGTCATACCTGCAACAACTTCATTGTTCTTAGAAACTATCGCCACCATGTGGTCATACCTGCAACAACTTCATAGTTCTTAGAAACTATCGCCACCATGTGGTCATACCTGCAACAACTTCATTGTTCTTAGAGACTATCGCCACCATGTGGTCATACCTGCAACAACTTCATAGTTCTTAGAAACTATCGCCACCATGTGGTCATACCTGCAACAACTTCATTGTTCTTAGAAACTATCGCCACCATGTGGTCATACCTGCAACAACTTCATTGTTCTTAGAAACTATCGCCACCATGTGGTCATACCTGCAACAACTTCATAGTTCTTAGAAACTATCGCCACCTTGTGGTCATACCTGCAACAAGTTCATAGTTCTTAGAAACTATCGCCACCATGTGGTCATACCTGCAACAACTTCATAGTTCTTTGAAACTATCGCCACCATGTGGTCATACCTGCAACAACTTCATTGTTCTTAGAAACTATCGCCACCATGTGGTCATACCTGCAACAACTTCATTGTTCTTAGAAACTATCGCCACCATGTGGTCATACCTGCAACAACTTCCTAGTTCTTAGAAACTATCGCCACCTTGTGGTCATACCTGCAACAAGTTCATAGTTCTTAGAAACTATCGCCACCATGTGGTCATACCTGCAACAACTTCATTGTTCTTAGAAACTATCGCCACCATGTGGTCATACCTGCAACAACTTCATAGTTCTTAGAAACTATCGCCACCATGTGGTCATACCTGCAACAACTTCATAGTTCTTAGAAACTATCGCCACCATGTGGTCATACCTGCAACAACTTCATTGTTCTTAGAATCTATCGCCACCATGTGGTCATACCTGCAACAACTTCATAGTTCTTAGAAACTATCGCCACCATGTGGTCATACTTGCAACAACTTCATAGTTCTTAGAAACTATCACCACCATGTGGTCATACCTGCAACAACTTCATAGTTCTTTGAAACTATCGCCACCATGTGGTCATACCTGCAACAACTTCATAGTTCTAAGAAACTATCGCCACCATGTGGTCATACCTGCAACAACTTCATTGTTCTTAGAAACTATCGCCACCATGTGGTCATACCTGCAACAACTTCATAGTTCTTAGAAACTATCGCCACCATGTGGTCATACCTGCAACAACTTCATAGTTCTTAGAAACTATCGCCACCATGTGGTCATACCTGCAACAACTTCATAGTTCTTAGAAACTATCGCCACCATGTGGTCATACCTGCAACAACTTCATAGTTCTTAGAAACTATCGCCACCATGTGGTCATACCTGCAACAACTTCATTGTTCTTAGAAACTATCGCCACCATGTGGTCATACCTGCAACAACTTCATAGTTCTTAGAAACTATCGCCACCATGTGGTCATACCTGCAACAACTTCATAGTTCTTAGAAACTATCGCCACCATGTGGTCATACCTGCAACAACTTCATAGTTCTTAGAAACTATCGCCACCTTGTGGTCATACCTGCAACAAGTTCATAGTTCTTAGAAACTATCGCCACCATGTGGTCATACCTGCAACAACTTCATAGTTCTTAGAAACTATCGCCACCTTGTGGTCATACCTGCAACAAGTTCATAGTTCTTAGAAACTATCGCCACCATGTGGTCATACCTGCAACAACTTCATAGTTCTTAGAAACTATCGCCACCATGTGGTCATACCTGCAACAACTTCATAGTTCTTAGAAACTATCGCCACCATGTGGTCATACCTGCAACAACTTCATAGTTCTTAGAAACTATCGCCACCATGTGGTCATACCTGCAACAACTTCATTGTTCTTAGAAACTATCGCCACCATGTGGTCATACCTGCAACAACTTCATAGTTCTTAGAAACTATCGCCACCTTGTGGTCATACCTGCAACAAGTTCATAGTTCTTAGAAACTATCGCCACCATGTGGTCATACCTGCAACAACTTCATTGTTCTTAGAAACTATCGCCACCATGTGGTCATACCTGCAACAACTTCATAGTTCTTAGAAACTATCGCCACCATGTGGTCATACCTGCAACAACTTCATAGTTCTTAGAAACTATCGCCACCATGTGGTCATACCTGCAACAACTTCATAGTTCTTAGAAACTATCGCCACCTTGTGGTCATACCTGCAACAAGTTCATAGTTCTTAGAAACTATCGCCACCATGTGGTCATACCTGCAACAACTTCATAGTTCTTAGAAACTATCGCCACCTTGTGGTCATACCTGCAACAAGTTCATAGTTCTTAGAAACTATCGCCACCATGTGGTCATACCTGCAACAACTTCATTGTTCTTAGAAACTATCGCCACCATGTGGTCATACCTGCAACAACTTCATAGTTCTTAGAAACTATCGCCACCATGTGGTCATACCTGCAACAACTTCATAGTTCTTAGAAACTATCGCCACCATGTGGTCATACCTGCAACAACTTCATAGTTCTTAGAAACTATCGCCACCATGTGGTCATACCTGCAACAACTTCATAGTTCTTAGAAACTATCGCCACCATGTGGTCATACCTGCAACAACTTCATTGTTCTTAGAAACTATCGCCACCATGTGGTCATACCTGCAACAACTTCATTGTTCTTAGAAACTATCGCCACCATGTGGTCATACCTGCAACAACTTCATAGTTCTTAGAAACTATCGCCACCATGTGGTCATACCTGCAACAACTTCATTGTTCTTAGAAACTATCGCCACCATGTGGTCATACCTGCAACAACTTCATAGTTCTTAGAAACTATCGCCACCTTGTGGTCATACCTGCAACAAGTTCATAGTTCTTAGAAACTATCGCCACCATGTGGTCATACCTGCAACAACTTCATTGTTCTTAGAAACTATCGCCACCATGTGGTCATACCTGCAACAACTTCATTGTTCTTAGAAACTATCGCCACCATGTGGTCATACCTGCAACAACTTCATTGTTCTTAGAAACTATCGCCACCATGTGGTCATACCTGCAACAACTTCATTGTTCTTAGAAACTATCGCCACCATGTGGTCATACCTGCAACAACTTCATAGTTCTTAGAAACTATCGCCACCTTGTGGTCATACCTGCAACAAGTTCATAGTTCTTAGAAACTATCGCCACCATGTGGTCATACCTGCAACAACTTCATTGTTCTTAGAAACTATCGCCACCATGTGGTCATACCTGCAACAACTTCATAGTTCTTTGAAACTATCGCCACCATGTGGTCACACCTGCAACAACTTCATTGTTCTTAGAAACTATCGCCACCATGTGGTCATACCTGCAACAACTTCATTGTTCTTAGAAACTATCGCCACCATGTGGTCATACCTGCAACAACTTCCTAGTTCTTAGAAACTATCGCCACCTTGTGGTCATACCTGCAACAAGTTCATAGTTCTTAGAAACTATCGCCACCATGTGGTCATACCTGCAACAACTTCATTGTTCTTAGAAACTATCGCCACCATGTGGTCATACCTGCAACAACTTCATAGTTCTTAGAAACTATCGCCACCATGTGGTCATACCTGCAACAACTTCATAGTTCTTAGAAACTATCGCCACCATGTGGTCATACCTGCAACAACTTCATTGTTCTTAGAATCTATCGCCACCATGTGGTCATACCTGCAACAACTTCATAGTTCTTAGAAACTATCGCCACCATGTGGTCATACTTGCAACAACTTCATAGTTCTTAGAAACTATCACCACCATGTGGTCATACCTGCAACAACTTCATAGTTCTTTGAAACTATCGCCACCATGTGGTCATACCTGCAACAACTTCATAGTTCTTAGAAACTATCGCCACCATGTGGTCATACCTGCAACAACTTCCTAGTTCTTAGAAACTATCGCCACCTTGTGGTCATACCTGCAACAAGTTCATAGTTCTTAGAAACTATCGCCACCATGTGGTCATACCTGCAACAACTTCATTGTTCTTAGAAACTATCGCCACCATGTGGTCATACCTGCAACAACTTCATAGTTCTTAGAAACTATCGCCACCATGTGGTCATACCTGCAACAACTTCATAGTTCTTAGAAACTATCGCCACCATGTGGTCATACCTGCAACAACTTCATTGTTCTTAGAATCTATCGCCACCATGTGGTCATACCTGCAACAACTTCATAGTTCTTAGAAACTATCGCCACCATGTGGTCATACTTGCAACAACTTCATAGTTCTTAGAAACTATCACCACCATGTGGTCATACCTGCAACAACTTCATAGTTCTTTGAAACTATCGCCACCATGTGGTCATACCTGCAACAACTTCATAGTTCTAAGAAACTATCGCCACCATGTGGTCATACCTGCAACAACTTCATTGTTCTTAGAAACTATCGCCACCATGTGGTCATACCTGCAACAACTTCATAGTTCTTAGAAACTATCGCCACCATGTGGTCATACCTGCAACAACTTCATAGTTCTTAGAAACTATCGCCACCATGTGGTCATACCTGCAACAACTTCATAGTTCTTAGAAACTATCGCCACCATGTGGTCATACCTGCAACAACTTCATAGTTCTTAGAAACTATCGCCACCATGTGGTCATACCTGCAACAACTTCATAGTTCTTAGAAACTATCGCCACCTTGTGGTCATACCTGCAACAAGTTCATAGTTCTTAGAAACTATCGCCACCATGTGGTCATACCTGCAACAACTTCATAGTTCTTAGAAACTATCGCCACCTTGTGGTCATACCTGCAACAAGTTCATAGTTCTTAGAAACTATCGCCACCATGTGGTCATACCTGCAACAACTTCATAGTTCTTAGAAACTATCGCCACCATGTGGTCATACCTGCAACAACTTCATAGTTCTTAGAAACTATCGCCACCATGTGGTCATACCTGCAACAACTTCATAGTTCTTAGAAACTATCGCCACCATGTGGTCATACCTGCAACAACTTCATTGTTCTTAGAAACTATCGCCACCATGTGGTCATACCTGCAACAACTTCATAGTTCTTAGAAACTATCGCCACCTTGTGGTCATACCTGCAACAAGTTCATAGTTCTTAGAAACTATCGCCACCATGTGGTCATACCTGCAACAACTTCATTGTTCTTAGAAACTATCGCCACCATGTGGTCATACCTGCAACAACTTCATAGTTCTTAGAAACTATCGCCACCATGTGGTCATACCTGCAACAACTTCATAGTTCTTAGAAACTATCGCCACCATGTGGTCATACCTGCAACAACTTCATAGTTCTTAGAAACTATCGCCACCTTGTGGTCATACCTGCAACAAGTTCATAGTTCTTAGAAACTATCGCCACCATGTGGTCATACCTGCAACAACTTCATAGTTCTTAGAAACTATCGCCACCTTGTGGTCATACCTGCAACAAGTTCATAGTTCTTAGAAACTATCGCCACCATGTGGTCATACCTGCAACAACTTCATTGTTCTTAGAAACTATCGCCACCATGTGGTCATACCTGCAACAACTTCATAGTTCTTAGAAACTATCGCCACCATGTGGTCATACCTGCAACAACTTCATAGTTCTTAGAAACTATCGCCACCATGTGGTCATACCTGCAACAACTTCATAGTTCTTAGAAACTATCGCCACCATGTGGTCATACCTGCAACAACTTCATAGTTCTTAGAAACTATCGCCACCATGTGGTCATACCTGCAACAACTTCATTGTTCTTAGAAACTATCGCCACCATGTGGTCATACCTGCAACAACTTCATTGTTCTTAGAAACTATCGCCACCATGTGGTCATACCTGCAACAACTTCATAGTTCTTAGAAACTATCGCCACCATGTGGTCATACCTGCAACAACTTCATTGTTCTTAGAAACTATCGCCACCATGTGGTCATACCTGCAACAACTTCATTGTTCTTAGAAACTATCGCCACCATGTGGTCATACCTGCAACAACTTCATAGTTCTTAGAAACTATCGCCACCATGTGGTCATACCTGCAACAACTTCATAGTTCTTAGAAACTATCGCCACCTTGTGGTCATACCTGCAACAAGTTCATAGTTCTTGGAAACTATCGCCACCATGTGGTCATACCTGCAACAACTTCATTGTTCTTAGAAACTATCGCCACCATGTGGTCATACCTGCAACAACTTCATAGTTCTTAGAAACTATCGCCACCATGTGGTCATACCTGCAACAACTTCATAGTTCTTTGAAACTATCGCCACCATGTGGTCATACCTGCAACAACTTCATTGTTCTTAGAAACTATCGCCACCATGTGGTCATACCTGCAACAACTTCATAGTTCTTAGAAACTATCGCCACCATGTGGTCATACCTGCAACAACTTCATTGTTCTTAGAAACTATCGCCACCATGTGGTCATACCTGCAACAACTTCATAGTTCTTAGAAACTATCGCCACCATGTGGTCATACCTGCAACAACTTCATTGTTCTTAGAAACTATCGCCACCATGTGGTCATACCTGCAACAACTTCATTGTTCTTAGAAACTATCGCCACCATGTGGTCATACCTGCAACAACTTCATAGTTCTTAGAAACTATCGCCACCTTGTGGTCATACCTGCAACAAGTTCATAGTTCTTAGAAACTATCGCCACCATGTGGTCATACCTGCAACAACTTCATTGTTCTTAGAAACTATCGCCACCATGTGGTCATACCTGCAACAACTTCATTGTTCTTAGAAACTATCGCCACCATGTGGTCATACCTGCAACAACTTCATTGTTCTTAGAAACTATCGCCACCATGTGGTCATACCTGCAACAACTTCATTGTTCTTAGAAACTATCGCCACCATGTGGTCATACCTGCAACAACTTCCTAGTTCTTAGAAACTATCGCCACCTTGTGGTCATACCTGCAACAAGTTCATAGTTCTTAGAAACTATCGCCACCATGTCGTCATACCTGCAACAACTTCATTGTTCTTAGAAACTATCGCCACCATGTGGTCATACCTGCAACAACTTCATAGTTCTTTGAAACTATCGCCACCATGTGGTCATACCTGCAACAACTTCATTGTTCTTAGAAACTATCGCCACCATGTGGTCATACCTGCAACAACTTCATAGTTCTTTGATGTGTGATACATGATGTGTGATGTATGACGTGTGATACATGAGTAGATAAATGAGTTATACATGACATGTCATACATGATGTGTGATACATGATGTGTGATGGAAAATGTGTGATACATGAATAGATAAATGAGTTATACATGACATGTGATACATGATGTGTGATATATGGTGTATGATGTGTGATACATGATGTGTGATGTATGAAGTCTGATACATGAATAGATAAATGATGAGTTATACATGACATGTGATGCACAACGTGTGATATATGATGTGTGATATATATGATGTGTGATGTATGATGTGTGATATACATGTGATATATGATGTGTGATATATGATGTGTGATGTATGATGTGTGATATACATGTGATATATGATGTGTGATGTATGATGTGTGATATACATGTGATATATGATGTGTGATGTATGATGTGTGATATACAGGTGTGATATGATGTGTGATATATGATGTGTGATGTATGATGTGTGATATACATGTGATATATGATGTGTGATATATATGTGTGATATATATGTGATATATGATGTGTGATATATGATGTGTGACATATGATGTGTGATACATGATGTGTGATATATGATGTGTGATATATATGTGATATATGATGTGTGATATATGATGTGTGATATATGATGTGTGATGTATGATGTGTGATATATGATGTGTGATATATGATGTGTGATATATGATGTGTGATATATATGTGATATATGATGTGTGATATATGATGTGTGATATAAGATGTGTGATACATGATGTGTGATATATGATGTGTGATACATGATATGTGATACATGTGTGATATATGATGTATGATACATGATATGTGATACATGTGTGATGTGTGATATATGATGTATGATACATGATATGTGATACATGTGTGATGTGTGATATATGATATATATGTAACCTGATGGTTGCAGGTTCTCTCCCATCCACATGGCTGCCGTTGTGTCCTTGGGCAGGACACTTCACCTTCACTCACACTGGTGAATGAATGATGAATGAATGACAGGTGGTGGTCGGAGGGGAGGGGCCATAGTTGCAAACTGGCAGCCACGTTTCCGTCAGTCTACCCCAGGACAGCTGTGGCTACAGATGTAGCTTACCACCACCACTGTGTGAATGAATGATGGCTTCTCACTTCTCTGTGAGCGCTTTGACTATCTAACAATAGAAAAGCTCCATATAGTACATCTAATCCATTATTGTTATTATTATTATTATTATACATGATGTGTGATCCATGATGTGTGATACGTGTGTGATGTATGATGTGTGATACATGATGTGTGATGTATGATGTGTGATGTATGATATATGATGTGTGATACATGTGTGATGTATGATGTGTGATACATGATGTGTGATGTATGATAAAGGATGTGTGATACATGATGTGTGATACGTGTGTGATGTATGGTGTGTGATGTATGATGTGTGATGTATGATGTGTGATACATGTGTGATGTATGATGTGTGATACATGTGTGATGTATGATGTATGATATATGATGTGTGATGTATGATGCGTGATACATGATGTGCGATACATATTGTGTGATACATGTGTGATGTGTGGTGTATGATATATGTGTAATACATGATGTGTAATACATGATGTGTGATACATGATGTGTGATATATGATGTGTGATACACGTGTGATGTATGTGTGATACATGATGTGTGATACATGTGTGACGTATGATGTGTGATACATGTGTGATTTATGATACACGATGTATGCTACATAATGTGTGATACACGATGTATGCTACATAATGTGTGATACATGATGTATGCTACATGATGTGTGATACATGATGTATGATATATGATGTGTGATACATGATACATGATGCATGACGTGTGATACATGATGTATGATGTATGATACATGTGTGATACATGATGTATGAGACATGATGTATGATACATGTGTGATGTATGATGTGTGATGTATGATGTGTGATGTATGATGTGTGATACATGATGTGTGATACATGATGCGTGATACATGACGTGTGATACATGTGTGATATATGACATATGATGTATATGTGTGATACATGTTGTGTGATATATGATATATGATGTATATGTGTGATACATGATGTGTGATATATGATGTATGATATGTGATGTGTGATATATGACATATGATGTATATGTGTGATACATGTGTGATATATGTGATATATGATGTATATGTGTGATACATGATGTGTGATGTATGATGTGTGATACATGATGTGTGATACATGATGCGTGATACATGACGTGTGATACATGTGTGATATATGACATATGATGTATATGTGTGATACATGTTGTGTGATATATGATATATGATGTATATGTGTGATACATGATGTGTGATATATGATGTATGATATGTGATGTGTGATATATGACATATGATGTATATGTGTGATACATGTGTGATATATGTGATATATGATGTATATGTGTGATACATGATGTGTGATATATGATGTGTGATACATGATGTGTGATATATGATGTATATGTGATGTGTGATGTATGATATATGATGTGTAATGTGTGACAGATGATTTATGATACATGTGTGATGTGTGATATATGATGTATGATACATGATGTGTGATATATGATGTATGATATATGATATGTGATACATGATGTTTGATATATGATGTGAGATATATGATGTATGATACATGATATGTGATACATGTGTGATGTGTGAAATATGATGTATGATATATGTGTTATACATGATGTGTGATATATGATGTATGATACAGGATGTGTGATACATGATGTGTGATATATGATGTATGATATATGATGTGTGATACATGATGTGTGATACATGTGTGATATATGATGTATGATACATAACGTGTGATACATGATGTGTGATGTGTGATATATGACATATGATGTATATGTGTGTAACATGTGTGATATATGATATATGATGTATATGTGTGATACATGATGTGTGATATATGATGTATGATATGTGATGTGTGATATATGACATATGATGTATATGTGTGATAAATGATATGTGATATATGATATATGATGTATATGTGTGATACATGATGTGTGATATATGATGTATATGTGATGTGTGATGTATGATATATGATGTGTAATGTGTGACAGATGATGTATGATACATGATGTGTGATGTGTGATATATGATACATGATGTGTGATATATGATGTATGATATATGATATGTGATACATGATGTTTGATATATGATGTATGATATATGATGTGTGATACATGATGTGTGATACATGTGTGATATATGATGTATGATACATGATGTGTGATACATGATCTGTGATATATGATGTGAGATATATGATGTATGATACATATGTGATACATGTGTGATGTGTGAAATATGATGTATGATATATGTGTGATACATGATGTGTGATATATGATGTATGATACAGGATGTGTGATACATGATGTGTGATATATGATGTATGATATATGATGTGTGATACATGATGTGTGATACATGTGTGATATATGATGTATGATACATGATGTGTGATACATGATGTGTGATATATGATGTGAGATATATGATGTATGATACATATGTGATACATGTGTGATGTGTGAAATATGATGTATGATATATGATGTGTGATACATGATGTGTGATATATGATGTATGATACATGATGTGTGATATATGATGTATGATATATGATGTGTGATACATGATGTGTGATACATGATGTGTGATATAGTATATGATGTGTGATACATGATGAGTGATATATGATGTGAGATATATGATGTATGATACATATGTGATACATGTGTGATGTGTGAAATATGATGTATATGATGTGTGATACATGTGTGATATATGATGTATGATACATGATGTGTGATACATGATGTGTGATATATGATGTATGATGTATGATGTGTGATACATGATCTGTGATACATGTGTGATATATGATGTATGATATATATGTGATACATGATGAGTGATATATGATGTGTGATATATGATGTGTGATACATGATGAGTGATATATGATGTATGATATATGATATGTGATACATAATGAGTGATATATGATGTGTGATATATGATGTGTGATACATGATGAGTGATATATGATGTGTGATGTATGATGTGTGATATATGATGTGTGATATATGATGTGTGACATTTTATATGTGCCTTCCACTTTTTAAGGGAGCAAAAGTAATTGGACAGTTGGCTACTCAGCTGTTCAATGGCCAGGTGTGTGGTATTCTCTTGGTTTTTTTCATGTATTTCATTTTCAAAAGGCTGATACAAGGTCTAGATGTGGAGAGGAGGTCATCTCTCAATATGAAGTCCAAAGAGCTGGCACTATCAGAGAAGCAAGCCATCATTAGGCTGAAAAATACAAACAAAGCCATCACAAAGATAGCAAAAATATGCGGTGTGGCCAAATCAAGTGTTTGGTACATTTTTCAGAAGAGAGAAGGCACTGCTGACCTCAGCAATACCAAAAGACCTGGAAGAGCAGGGACAAATGTATGGACCTAACTGTGTATATATATATATATACATATATATATATATATATATATATATATATATATATTAATTTCAAATGGTCTGCAATTTCCTCGGTGTAATGTGACAAGGCTAAATGTATTGGCAGCGTGTGAAACTTGTGAATAAAAGGTGTGCATAAAAAGAAAAAAGACAAACCTGCAAGGTGTGACAGGCAAGAACACACCAAAGTTGATTCAACACAAGGAGAAGCGCAGCAGCAGCAGCTTAAAGACTGGAAATGAACTGACGACTAACATGTCTGGTGCAAGTCACATTTTCTAACCTGGGCTTAGTCGTGTCGCCATGGTGACACAAGAAATGAAGTGCAGAGTTTGGACCACTTTCTTCAAAGGTGACCACTGGTATTGTGCTTTTCAGAACGCCTGAGAATGAAAGCACACAATTATTACTGTTGTGTGAACACATTCACACTCTCTCTTCTCAGTCAATATATTACTTCCACCAAATAACATATTCCATAATAGTTCTATACACTCGCATGTTGTACAGTAGAAGCAAGAAGTGCTGCTAACTTAGCACTTTGGTTGCTATATTTAATAGAGCTAAACTATTCATCAAAAATACTCATTTAGACTTTCAAACAGACATAAAAGTGCAGTGCTGGCATTTGTGTAAGTTTCCTCCTCCACCGGGGCTCAGCAACCTGAAGCTCTTGAGCGGCGCACTGTTGCGTCTTCAAAAATGCATGGAAATGGAAAGAAATGGGGTGAAAAATATATTTGTTGTTGTAATATGGCTTGATGGTTTGAGTAGGAGGACAAACACAACACAAACCTTCCTAATTGTTAATATGTTTGTGTTTAAGCTTCAATGATGACACTATTTGGTGAGCGCCGTTTTGTCCTACTCATTTCAGCGGTCCTTGAACTTGTTGTGTGGACTGAATCTACAGTTTGTTTACATGTACACTTTTCTCCGACGCTGCCACAGAAAAATGTGTTTTATGCAACTACATTTTCTCATTTTGTCCACCAAATGTTTTATACTGTAAGTGAATGTTTGTAGCTATATTTGAGCTCATCTAATTTCCTTTACTTATGTCCTCTGTGTATTTCATTCATATTTGCATGTTTCATGACACATTATCTCTATGTAATATTGGCTGCATTTCTGATAGTTGTTGGTGTGCCATGTTGTTCCAGACCACAGCAAAAGCTACCCAACTTGCAAAGATTGTAATAAATCCATTAGAAGAAGACAGCCTGTGATTTCCTTAAACTTGGACACAATGTGTAAAATAAATATTACATTTCAACATTTCGGTCAACGAAGATTTGCTTCAGCTTGCAACACAGTCCTTTTGATTGTAGGCTGATATAGACACTTACATCATGTGTTGTCTTCATTATAACACTCATATAAGACTTTTAAAGTCATTTTGATAGTAGGCTAATATAACTAATATAGACACATCATGTGTTGTCTTCATTATAACACTTATACAAGACTTTTAAAGTCATTTTGATAGTAGGCTAATATAACTAATATAGACACTTACATCATGTGTTGTCTTCATTATAACACTTATATAAGACTTTTAAAGTCATTTTGATAGTAGGCTAATATAGCTAATATAGACACTTACATCATGTGTTGTCTTCATTATAACACTTATACAAGACTTTTAAAGTCAATTTGATAGTAGGCTAATATAGACACTTACATCATGTGTTGTCTTCATTATAACATTTATATAAGACTTTTAAAGTCATTTTGATAGTAGGCTCATATAACTAATATAGACACTTACATCATGTGTTGTCTTCATTATAACACTCATATAAGATAGGCTGACCATATTCTGAAATCCCCAAAAGAGGACACATATATGCGTGCCAAGGCCGAAAGTAGGTGAAAATTTGTCAATGATACTCGAACTTGCTTTATAAATAATATATTTATTTAAATAAAGCATTTTTTTCTCCTCTGTTGACGGCTGTGTTGGCGCTAGGGATTTCTAAAATGGGGTCCCAGGGACCCCATCAAGTCATAAAAATGGGGTCCCACAGTAAAATTTTTGGGGCCCCACTTTTTTATAAGCGTTTTGAAAACAAATGATAAAGGTATTCATTATCCTGTTGTCTCTCACATTCTATATCGTGTTTTGGAAAAAATGTTGTCATAAATGTTACTTAATTCATTTAAAAAATAATTAAAAAACAAACAAATGTGTATACATATGTAAATGTATTCAGTTATAAACATTCATTCACTTTCTTCTTTCCTTCATGGATCTAAAATTTACCTTCGCCACTAGTTTTCCCAATTTTTTTATTTAATAAGTTGTAAGTGTATTTATTTCAGTATAAAAGTGTAAAAAGTGTTTTGCTTGGGTCATGAAATGATGATAATGGTGTGCCAGGGCATACATACATTTTATATTAATTGCTTAAACCTCTGGATGTCATGATCCGTAGTCTGGATCATGTTTAGTTTAGTTATTTTCTGTTAGTTTGGACTCCCTTTGTTGTTTGTGTACCTTTTTGTGAGTCAGTTTGGTCACCATGGCAACATATTGTAGCGTTGGACGGGATTCTTTAAAAGTCTCTACTCAAAGACATCAAGAAATGCTAACACGTTGTAAGATCATTACCAGCTTTAATGATCATGTTAATTTTGAACACACACACACAAGTGAAAGCAATGCGTACTTAGTCAACAGCCCCACAGGTCACACTTATGGTGGCCGCATAAACAACACCAAAACTGTCACAAACATGCACCCCACTGTGAATCACACCAAACAAGAACAACAAATGCATTTCGGGAGAACATCAGCACCGCAAAGCAACAGAAACACAACAACACAAATACCCAGAACCCCTTGCGACACCAACTCTTCCGGGACGCTACACAGCCCCCACCTAGCTGGGTTCGTTGTCCCCAACAGCCCATGCGTTCATCACAAAGTCCCGTAGGTGCTGAGGTAACTGGCGTCGTCGACGCCCCCCTGTTGGCGGCTGGCTGCCACCACTGTCTGCAGGTAAGTCAGAAGGGGGGGTTATTTCAGCATCCTCATTTCTCCCTGGGGGTATCTCCCTCTCCGGCAGGGTACTTGAGTCCAAGTGCCCCCGGCTCTGGTCCAATGGCTGGTATGGGGCCAAGCGGTCCCGGTGCAGCACCACCAGCCGGTTCCGAGGTGCCAGTCGTATCCGATAGACCACGTCGGACAACCTCTGGAGGACCTTGCAGGGTCCCACCCAGTGGCTAGTGAGCTTTGGGGAGAGTCCTTTCTTTCTCACCGGGTTGTAGACCCAGACATGTGCGCCGGGTTCAAAGGCTTGGCCTCGACTGCGGAGGTCATATGCTCGCTTCTGTTGGACCCCAGCCTCCATTAGACTGGTCCGGGCAAACTCGTGGGCCTCCCGCAGCCGCTCCACAAGGTGGTAGTAGTAGTCCAGGCCCGGTGCTCCGGTCACTTCTGGTTCTGGGGCTGGGCCAAAAACCAAATCAACAGGCGTACACAATTCGTGACCAAACATTAATGATGCAGGGGTGCAGCGTGTTGACTCCTGCACTGCTGTCCTGTAGGCCCACAGAATGAGTGGGAGGTGTAAGTCCCATTAAAACGCTCCACCAACCCGTCGCTCTGGGGATGCAGCGGTGTGGTGCGAGTCTTTTTCACACCCAGGCGACGGCACACCTCCTGGAATACCTGGGACTCAAAGTTCCGTCCCTGGTCGCTGTGCAGCTCCTCTGGAGCTCCGAATCGGCAGAACATCTCCGAAACCAATCTCTCTGCAGTTGTCGCAGCGCTCTGGTCGGGTACCGCATACGCTTCGGGCCACTTTGTGAAATAGTCCATGGCCACTAAGATGTAGCGGTTTCCGCTATCAGTGACCGGGAACGGGCCGAGAATGTCCACACCCACTCGTTCCATAGGGGCCCCCACCTGGAACTGCTGTAAGGGAGCATGGGAGCGGCGCGTGGGACCTTTCTTTGCGGTGCATGCATCACAGCGATGGACATGCATCTCTACGTCACGGCGACGGCCTGGCCAGTAAAAACGCTGCCTCAGTCGGAGCAAGGTCTTGGTCACTCCAAAATGGCCAGTCCCTGGGAAGCCATGCATCACTTCGAGGACCTGAGGCCGCAGCACACGGGGTACCACGAGTTGGAGGGCAGCACGTTGTCCTGTCGGGGCTTCCCAGCGGCGATACAGCAGGTCGCGAGACAACAGGAGGCTGTCCCACTGGGAGTACAGTGCTTTGGTCTCAGTGTCCAAGTGCACCACTGTGGCCCATTCCGGCCGCCGCTGTGCCCCCACCCAGCTGCGAGCTCTCTCAAGCACTGGGTCTTGCCTTTGATGGTCGATCAATTGTTGGGGGGTGAAGCAGTCCAGGCCGACCGTGATGTCATGTTGCCTGACTGCAGCTACTGACGGGTCTGGCATGCACCGCTCCTCCGCCCGCCGGCAGAAACGACACGCCTCCTCACAGGGACGTCTGGACAACGCGTCAGCGTTGCCATGCAGGCGGCCTGGTCGATGAGAAATCGTGAAGTCATATTCCTGCAAGATCTCGACCCACCCGGCAAGCTGCCCCTCGGGTTCCTTGAAGTTCAGCAACCAGGTGAGGGAGGCGTGATCAGTCCGCAACACAAACCTTTGACCATAAAGGTAGGGACGGAAATGGCGAAGGCCGAGGACAATGGCCAACAATTCCCGACGAGTGACGCAGTAGTTCCGCTCTGGCTTGCTCAACCCCCGACTGTAAAAGGCCACCACCTGCTCGCCGTGATTCCCTTCCTGTGACAGCACAACCCCCACACCGACATCACTGGCATCTGTATCAACCACGAAAGGTCGGCTGGGGTCTGGGTAGGCCAACACCGGGGCTCGGACCAAGGCCTCTCGCAGCTGTGTAAAGGCCTCATTGCAGCTGTCAGTCCATTCAAATAACTGTCCCTTGTGTGTGAGCTGGTGCAAGGGGCCAGCGATGGTTGCAAAGTCCTTGATGAATCTCCGGTAATAGGAGGCCAGTCCTAGGAAACTCCGCAGCTCTTTAACATCTCTTGGCGTTGGCCAGTCACGGACAGTAGCAACCTTGGCTGGATCAGTGGCAACACCTTGTCCACTAACGACATGCCCCAGGAAGGAAACTTCACGCCGAAGCAAATGGCACTTTTTGGGGTTCAATCGCAGCCCAGCCTGACGAATGGCTTGGAACACATGCTGGAGGTTCTGTAGAGCCCCCTTAAATCCTGCAGCATGCACCAGGAGGTCATCCAGGTATACCACACAGCGATCACGGGGGATGGATGCCAGCACTCTCTCCATCAACCGCTCAAAAGTGGCGGGTGCGTTGCAAAGCCCAAATGGCATCACCTTGAACTGCCAGAGTCCTTGACCTATCGTGAATGCTGTCTTTGGTCGAGCTTCGGCAGCCAACTCCACCTGCCAATAGCCGCTTCGGAGATCCAGGGAGCTGAACCAGGAGGAGCCAGTTATGTAGTCCAACGCATCATCTATGCGCGGCAACGGGTAGGAATCCTTGCGGGTTACATCGTTGAGCCGTCTGTAGTCGACACAGAACCGCCACGAGCCGTCCTTCTTCTTGACCAGAACTGCGGGTGCTGCCCATGGACTACTGGAGGGCTCGATGACCCCCGCCTGGCGCATCTCCTCAATTTTCTCCTGGGCAGCCACTCGTTTGGCAAGAGGCAGACGGCGTGGGTGAAGCCGGATTGGTCGTGCGTCTCCTGTGTCGATGTCGTGGAGTACGAGACTGGTGTGCGTGCAGTCTTCATCTTTCGCTGCAAAAATGTCCTGGAAGGCATTTAGTAAGCTTTTCAGTCGGTCCTGTTGATTGGTATCCAGGCCTTGACTGCTTCGCTCTAACAGTTCTGCAATAGCTTGCTGAGTCTCTTTAGTAGTCGGCCTATTAGTAGAAGGGTTAGGCTGAGACTTCTCCTGGTCCACCATGAAGGCCGTAGCAGGGGATGGCTCTGTGGGGGCTGTCACTCTGCAGGCGCCGGGCTCATCAGTCTCCTGAAGGGCAATTGTTTTCTCACCAAGATGAAGCATGGCCCTAGATACATCGACCACGGCTCCCCACATCTCCAACAGGTCAAGTCCAACAATGCAGGGGTCCTGAATGTCAGCCAGCCAGAATGGGTGTCGTCTCTCTTGGTCCGCCACCTTAATGCACACTGTCCCTTGGCCCAGCATGGCGGCCTTGCTTCCTGTGACTGTTGTAATTTGGGTGTTGGTGATTGTCCAGCCTGGTGGCAAGCTGTGCTGCAAGTGGGGAAGGACACCCGGCCGGATGATGGAGATAGTGGACCCCGTGTCAACCAGGGCTCTGCAGACCGTTCCATCAAGCTCACATTCCAGGTATAGCCCCCGGGCCCTGCCCAGGCGTTGTGCGTCACCCTCGGGTACAGTAGAAACCATCCCGGGTGTCAGTTCCCCGACACTGACACCCCTCTCTAGTTTGACGACACCTCAGCAGCAACATCAATGGGGGAAGGGGCTGGACAGTGTCTGGCAATGTGGCCAGGGACACCGCAGCGGTAACAGTTCACTTCGGTCTGCCTCCTCCGGGAGGAGCGTAGCCGTGGCGTTGCAGTCACTTGGTCGGCTCCCTCTCGTTCTGTCTCGTGACATCCAGCCTGGCGGACTCGCGGAACATCACGGCGGCCATCTGGACACAGGACGTGCTCCACACGTTTGGCTTCAATCAATGCGGCAGAGAGAGAGTGTTTAGCAAACAGTCTGAGGTGTTCTCGAAGTCGTTCAGGCTGTAGACCACGGACAAAAGCTTGCACGGTGAGCTCTTCTTGTAATACTTCTGGAAACGCTGGGTGGCCCCTTCGCACCAGACGGCGAAGGTCCGCAGCATAAGCTCCGAGACTTTCTCCCAAAAGGCGTCGCCGCTTGTACAGCTGCTCTCGTGCTTCGTCTGCATGGATTGGTCGCCCGTAACGTCGTTGAAGAGCCTCGCGCATGGCATGCCAATCAGCCAATTCCTCCTCTTGTAAATCGACCAAACACTGTAGGGCTGGGCCTTCCAGGGACAGCACCACATGCCCTGCGGTTGCCACATCAGACCAGCCATTTAAACGTGCTGCTAGCTGGACCTGAAGGAGGAAGGATTCAATAGAGCCTTCTCCACTATAGTGAGGAAGCTTTGGTGTGGCGATGCTTGGCCTGTAGTCATCTCGCAGGGAATTTGTGTCCACCATCCGCACAGGAGAGGCACTTCTTCGCCTGGCACTCTTTCCCACACGAGGCGCACTTCCCCCATCCGGTTGCACTTCCACTCTTGTCCCATCAGATTGAGCTTCCATTCTTCCTCCAAGTAGATGGGCCTCCAGTCCACCAGGGCGGCGCAAGTTCCTCTCCCTTACTTGGCGCTGAAGTAGTGGAGCCTCCAATCCACCAGGGCGGCGCTTGTTCCTTCCCTCTTCCTTGTGGTGAGGTAGTTGATCTTCATTCGGAAGTGCATTCTCCAGGCATTTGATGAGATCCTCAAGTTTTTCTGAGAAAGCCATCCCACTTCTGACACCAATGTAGCGTTGGACGGGATTCTTTAAAAGTCTCTACTCAAAGACATCAAGAAATGCTAACACGTTGTAAGATCATTACCAGCTTTAATGATCATGTTAATTTTGAACACACACACACAAGTGAAAGCAATGCGTACTTAGTCAACAGCCCCACAGGTCACACTTATGGTGGCCGCATAAACAACACCAAAACTGTCACAAACATGCACCCCACTGTGAATCACACCAAACAAGAACAACAAATGCATTTCGGGAGAACATCAGCACCGCAAAGCAACAGAAACACAACAACACAAATACCCAGAACCCCTTGCGACACCAACTATTCCGGGACGCTACAATATTAATTTCACCTGCTGAGGGTTCCAGACGCACACCTGTTTTTTTAATTACTTCCTTATTTAAGCCTGCCTTGTCCCGTCAGTCGGTCTTGGTCCCTTGTTTGCGGTATGCAACTGTTTCGTTGGTAATTCTAGATTTCTTGTTACCTGATCCTGTGCTAGTGTTAGCATTAGCTTCTGTGTTTTCGCCACGTGTTTCTTTTCGTCTGTTTTTGTACCAGTGTTTTGTTATTAAATAATTCTTACCTTTTAGTTGTTGTCCGGAGTGTCTATGTTTGCGTTGGATGAACGATCCCGCATTAAAATGCGACCCCCACGTGACAGAAGGGACCAAGCTTACAGTTCCTTCGCCATAGACTCTGAAGATGTGGAGCAAGGTACGTGGAGAGCAATGGAAGCGGAGACTCTACGCCACTCGCCCTTGGAGCGCCAGGACCTGATGTGGGGTACTAATGGCAAGTTGATTCCGATCACCTCCGTATGGCCCGAGGACATCGATCCACCACAGTACCGGACGCGTCAGCGAAGACGGAAGCCGTCCAAAAGGGCTCCACTTCGCTACCGGGACGCGCCGCTCCCTCAGACTCCTCCGGACAGCAAGACGCCACAAGCAGCAAAGTTTTCCTCGCCGCCGATGTTTGGTAATCCAGTAACTCATTTTGCCAAACAATTTTCTGATTGGGCTGCTAACAAAATGAACTCCGGCTACGACTTCACTCCATCCACTCTTCATGACGTCACTCCGCCCACTTCTGATGACGTCACTGAATCGGCGCGCGGCGATGACGTCATTCCGCCGGCGTCATCTAAGGAAGTCACGGACCATAATGTTCTTGTTGTGCCTTCTGTCTCCAGGTGTAAGTCACCTACAAAAGACTATAATTCAAAGATAAAACACTACCAGGACATTTTTTTGAAATTTAGATTTCCTCAGTCTTCTTTTGATTGCCAAGCTCCGCCCCCCATGGCTCTAGTCCCGCCCACGACACGGACGTTTTCTTCTTGTCCTCCCACACAATCTCAGGTGGGAGAGGGAGATGCACTTGCTGAACATTTTTTAGGGGAGGATTCTACCCACCTCCTAACCTCCCTCCACCCACCCCGAAAGACGGTTCCAGACCGCAAGAAGTGCGTCTGGTATCCGCCCCTTGGGGGGGGACTGGGGCAGGGGGGCGGTGCGGGGGGAGTGGCACAACTGCGCCCAGCCAAGCCGCAACCTCCTCCTAGGCCGCCTCCACCAGCTCCACGACCAGTACCAGCACCAGCTCCACGACTAGTACCAGCTCCACGACTAGTACCAGCACCAGCTCCACGACTAGTACCAGCTCCACGACCAGTACCAGCACCAGCTCCACGACTAGTACCAGCACCAGCTCCACGACTAGTACCAGCACCAGCTCTAGTACCAGCACCAGCTCCACGACCAGTACCAGCACCACGCCAAGTACCAGTACCAGCACCACGACAAATACCAGTACCAGCTCTACGACAAGTACCAGTACTAGCTCCACGCCGCCAAGCACCGCCATGCCAAGAACCTAGCCAAGTCTCGTCTTCTGCTGCGTCCACGCCTGACTCCTCATCTGCTGCGTCCACGCCTGACACGTCTTCTGCTGCGTCCACGCCTGACACGTCTTCTGCTGCGTCCACGCCTGACACGTCTTCTGCTGCGTCCACGCCTGACACGTCTTCTGCTGCGTCCACGCCTGACACGTCTTCTGCTGCGTCCACGCCTGACACGTCTTCTGCTGCGTCCACGCCTGACACGTCTTCTGCTGCGTCCACGCCTGACACGTCTTCTGCTGCGTCCACGCCTGACACGTCTTCTGCTGCGTCCACGCCTGACACGTCTTCTGCTGCGTCCACGCCTGACACGTCTTCTGCTGCGTCCACGCCTGACACGTCTTCTGCTGCGTCCACGCCTGACAAGTCGTCTTCTGCTGCGTCCACGCCTGACAAGTCGTCTTCTGCTGCGTCCACGCCTGACAAGTCGTCTTCTGCTGCGTCCACGCATGACAAGTCGTCTTCTGCTGCGTCCACGCCTGACTCCTTGTCTTCTGCTGCGTCCACGCCTGACTCCTTGTCTTCTGCTGCGTCCACGCCTGACTCCTCGTCTTCTGCTGCGTCCACGCCTGACTCCTCGTCTTCTGCTGCGTCCACGCCTGACTCCTCGTCTTCTGCTGCGTCCACGCCTGACTCCTCGTCTTCTGCTGCGTCCACGCCTGACTCCTCGTCTTCTGCTGCGTCCACGCCTGACTCCTCGTCTTCTGCTGCGTCCACGCCTGACTCCTCGTCTTCTGCTGCGTCCACGCCTGACTCTTCGTCTTCTGCTGCGTCCACGCCTGACTCCTCGTCTTCTGCTGCGTCCACGCCTGACTCCTCGTCTTCTGCTGCGTCCACGCCTGACTCTTCGTCTTCTGCTGCGTCCACGCCTGACACGTCTTCTGCTGCGTCCACGCCTGACACGTCTTCTGCTGCGTCCACGCCTGACACGTCTTCTGCTGCGTCCACGCCTGACACGTCTTCTGCTGCGTCCACGCCTGACAAGTCTTCTGCTGCGTCCACGCCTGACACGTCTTCTGCTGCGTCCACGCCTGACACGTCTTCTGCTGCGTCCACGCCTGACAAGTCGTCTTCTGCTGCGTCCACGCCTGACAAGTCGTCTTCTGCTGCGTCCACGCCTGACAAGTCGTCTTCTGCTGCGTCCACGCCTGACAAGTCGTCTTCTGCTGCGTCCACGCCTGACAAGTCGTCTTCTGCTGCGTCCACGCCTGACAAGTCGTCTTCTGCTGCGTCCACGCCTGACAAGTCGTCTTCTGCTGCGTCCACGCCTGACAAGTCGTCTTCTGCTGCGTCCACGCCTGACTCCTCGTCTTCTGCTGCGTCCACGCCTGACTCCTCGTCTTCTGCTGCGTCCACGCCTGACTCCTCGTCTTCTGCTGCGTCCACGCCTGACTCCTCGTCTTCTGCTGCGTCCACGCCTGACTCCTCGTCTTCTGCTGCGTCCACGCCTGACTCCTCGTCTTCTGCTGCGTCCACGCCTGACTCCTCGTCTTCTGCTGCGTCCACGCCTGACTCCTCGTCTTCTGCTGCGTCCACGCCTGACTCCTCGTCTTCTGCTGCGTCCACGCCTGACTCCTCGTCTTCTGCTGCGTCCACGCCTGACAAGTCTTCTGCTGCGTTCACGCCTGACTCCTCGTCTTCTGCTGCGTCCAGGCCTGACAAGTCTTCTGCTGCGTCCAGGCCTGACAAGTCTTCTGCTGCGTCCACGCCTGTTACGACGGCGCCGACGTGCCGACTTCCACGTCGACCATGGATGTGGCCGCCCCCTGGTCGTCCGCCACGCCAAGTGCATCCACCTCCCTGTCGGCCACGGATGTGGCCGCTCCCTGGTCGCCCGCCTCGCCGGCTGCAGCGGCGTTCCACTCGCCGCCGCCACTTGACTTTGCCTCGGTGGATTCGGGGACACTTGGCCTGGCGACCCACCGCCAATTCCTCCCTCCGCCCTCCCGTGACTCTTGACCCTGCTTGTTTTTGTTTATGGACATCTGGTATCTGTCCTTGAGGAGGGGGTACTGTCATGATCCGTAGTCTGGATCATGGTTAGTTTAGTTATTTTCTGTCAGTTTGGACTCCCTTTGTTGTTTGTGTACCTTTTTGTGAGTCAGTTTGGTCACCATGGCAACATATTAATTTCACCTGCTGAGGGTTCCAGACGCACACCTGTTTTTTTAATTACTTCCTTATTTAAGCCTGCCTTGTCCCGTCAGTCGGTCTTGGTCCCTTGTTTGCGGTATGCAACTGTTTCGTTGGTAATTCTAGATTTCTTGTTACCTGATCCTGTGCTAGTGTTAGCATTAGCTTCTGTGTTTTCGCCACGTGTTTCTTTTCGTCTGTTTTTGTACCAGTGTTTTGTTATTAAATCATTCTTACCTTTTAGTTGTTGTCCGGAGTGTCTAAGTTTGCGTTGGAGGAACGATCCCGCATTAAAATGCGACCCCCACGTGACACTGGAGTCTTACACTCACCTTAGTGTTTACCAAGAAGTCTATTTCCTTTTCCTCGAACCAACACTGCCTGTCAATAGCGTCACTTCACTAACTTCCCCGGAAGTCCCGCCCCCCAACCAAAGCCATTGGCTAACACCCCGTAGCCAGCCGCTACAATATTTACAGCTAGTGTGATGTAATGAGCCAGGGAATAAAAGGACTACACTACCCAGCATGCAACAGGAGTGACGAGCATGGGGGGGGTTACCATGACGGAATCGGTTAAAAACTCAGCCAACAAATACACGCAACTCTAATTAAAAAATGACGGAAATTTGACGCATTTAAAAAAAGCTGCCCGGACACGCAGGACAACGCCACAAAAGAGGACATGTCCGGGGAAAAGAGGACGTATGGTCAGCCTAATATAAGACTTTTAAAGTCATTTTGATAGTAGGCTAATATAGACACTTACATCATGTGTTTCCTTCATCATAACACTTATGTAAGACTTAGTTTTTTGCGGCACCAGACGGATTACTTTTTTGTATTTCTGCTCCAATATGGCTCTTTCAACATTTGGGTTGCCTACCCCTGGCCTGACCCTTAATCCTAACGGCACGGTGGCCTGATGGTTAGCATGTAGACATTTAGACTGTGCATGTTCTCTCTGTGTGTCCGGACTCTCTGGCTTCCACCAACATATAAATGTTAGGTGACTTGAGTACTCTAAATTGTCCATAGGCAGTGATGTGCAGTAACAAGAGACATGTAGCGGAGCTACGTAGCTTAACTACATTTCCCAACTGCAACTTTTAGCTACTTTTACACACATGCAATGAGGGCGCATACATCAAAGCCATAGGCTTTTTTAATGACAATTGAAGTTACAAGCCTCCACGTAGTAAATGTCAAAGGAACGCCAGAAGATCCGCCTCAAAACGTGGTCTCCTTGCTAGCATTAGCTTAAGTCACAGATGGACATATCTTTGTTCTTCAAGCATTGGAACTGACAAAGTGAGTGTGAAGGACAGAAGCAGATGATATTCACTGAATGAAAGAAAGAAATGTTGTTTTATGTCACTTCCTACAAGGAAGGATGGGAATGTAAAGAACCCTGTAGGGATTCAAAGTTTTGGACTATTTTTGTATTCTTTCTAACCACAACAAACCGACTTCAGAGAACAAAGTTAGTACATTCCCTAAAAAAAGATCATTGAAATGTACTCTGAATATCAACAGACACGTTTGAGAACATTGGTTGACTTTTCAAAGGCCTTCGATAGCAGAATAGTGAAAAACTATGGACTTCCTGACCAAATGACAAATGTAATAATGCAGGACTTCTCTGAAAACTGCAAATGCTGCGTGAAACTGAACAAGGAAACCTCAGAACCTTTCCAAATAAAACCTGGAGTGAAACAGGGAGTTGGGGATGAGCGAAGTTGAGAAGGAAAACATTGATGTACGATTTGGAAAGACTGATCTGTTCGAATACCAAGAACCTTTAGAGATGCACTGACAAAACTAAAGAAGTCGTGTGCAAAATGGGCCTAAGGTCTAAGACTAGATGTGACCAATCTAAGTCTAAGACTAGATGTGACCAATCTAAGTCGAAGACTAAATGCTTTGGGGATCACTAATAAGCCGGAGTCCTTTGAACGCAGATTTCTTGCCGGGACATATGGTACAATACAATCGGCAAGATAGGATGGAGCTAGACCGTGTAGTATTTTATACCTAAGTAGTAAAACCTTAAAGTCACATCTTAAGTGCACAGGAAGCCAGTGCAGGTGAGCCAGTATAGGGTTCTATTAACACTGACACGATTGTATATACGGCGGATACTGCCCTCCAAAATAGATTCTCTCGTTTTGAGGAAATAACATTAGAGGAATTGTTACAACGTGTAAATGGAATAAAACAAACAACATGTTTACTTGACCCTCTTCCTGGGAAACTGATCAAGGAGCTCTTTGTATTATTAGGTCCATCAGTGCTAAATATTATAAACTTATCACTTTCCTCGGGCACTGTTCCCCTAGCATTCAAAAAAGCGGTTATTCATCCTCTTCTTAAAAGACCTAACCTCGATCCTGACCTCATGGTAAACTACCGACCGGTGTCTCACCTTCCCTTTATTTCAAAAATCCTCGAAAAAATTGTTGCGGAGCAGTTAAATGAACACTTAGCGTCTAACAAGCTATGTGAAACCTTTCAATCCGGTTTCAGGGCAAATCACTCGACGGAGACAGCCCTCGCAAAAATGACTAATGATCTATTGCTAACGATGGATTCTGATGCGTCATCTATGTTGCTGCTCCTCGATCTTAGCGCTGCTTTCGATACTGTCGATCATAATATTTTATTAGAACGTATCAAAACACGAATTGGTATGTCAGACTTAGCCCTGTCTTGGTTTAACTCTTATCTTACTGATAGGATGCAGTGTGTCTCCCATAACAATGTGACCTCGGACTACGTTAAGGTAACGTGTGGAGTTCCCCAGGGTTCGGTCCTTGGCCCTGCACTCTTCAGCATCTACATGCTGCCGCTAGGTGACATCATACGCAAATACGGTGCTAGCTTTCACTGTTATGCTGATGACACCCAACTCTACATGCCCCTAAAGCTGACCAACACGCCGGATTGTAGTCAGCTGGAGGCGTGTCTTAATGAAATTAAACAATGGATGTCCGCTAACTTTTTGCAACTCAACGCCAAAAAAACGGAAATGGTGTCCTGCTAGACACCGACCTCTATTTAATAATACAACTCTAACATTTGACAACCAAACAATTAAACAAGGCGACACGGTAAAGAATCTGGGTATTATCTTCCACCCAACTCTCTCCTTTGAGGCACACATTAAAAGTGTTACTAAAACGGCCTTCTTTCATCTCCGTAATATCGCTAAAATTCGCTCCATTCTGTCCACTAAAGACGCTGAGATCATTATCCATGCGTTTGTTACGTCTCGTCTCGATTACTGTAACGTATTATTTTCGGGTCTCCCCATGTTTAGCATTAAAAGATTACAGTTGGTGCAAAATGCGGCTGCTAGACTTTTGACAAGAACAAGAAAGTTTGATCATATTACGCCTATACTGTATATACCTTTATATACATATATACATACATATATACCTGTACTGTATATACCTTTATATACATATATACATACATGTATACCTATACTGTATATACCTTTATATACATATATACTTACATGTATACCTATACTGTATATACCTTTATATACATATATACATACATATATACCTGTACTGTATATACCTTTATATACATATATACATACATATATACCTATACTGTATATACCTTTATATACATATATACATACATGTATACCTATACTGTATATACCTTTATATACATATATACATACATATATACCTGTACTGTATATACCTTTATATACATATATACATACATGTATACCTATACTGTATATACCTTTATATACATATATACTTACATGTATACCTATACTGTATATACCTTTATATACATATATACTTACATGTATACCTATACTGTATATACCTTTATCTACATATATACATACATATATACCTATACTGTATATACCTTTATATACATATATACATACATATATACCTATACTGTATATACCTTTATATACATATATATGGGTTCAAATCCAGGCTCGGGATCTTTCTGTGTGGAGTTTGCATGTTCTCCCCGTGAATGCGTGGGTTCCCTCCGGGTACTCCGGCTTCCTCCCACTTCCAAAGACATGCACCTGGGGATAGGTTGATTGGCAACACTAAATTGGCCCTAGTGTGTGAAAGTGAGTGTGAATGTTGTCTGTCTATCTGTGTTGGCCCTGCGATGAGGTGGCGACTTGTCCAGGGTGTACACCGCCTTCTGCCCGATTGTAGCTGAGATAGGCGCCAGCGCCCCCCGTGACCCTGAAAGGGAATAAGCGGTAGAAAATGGATGGATACATATATACATACATATATACCTGTACTGGCTCACCTGCACTGGCTTCCTGTGCACTTAAGATGTGACTTTAAGGTTTTACTACTTACGTATAAAATACTACACGGTCTAGCTCCATCCTATCTTGCCGATTGTATTGTACCATATGTCCCGGCAAGAAATCTGCGTTCAAAGGACTCCGGTTTATTAGTGATTCCCAAAGCCCAAAAAAAGTCTGCGGGCTATAGAGCGTTTTCCGTTCGGGCTCCAGTACTCTGGAATGCCCTCCCGGTAACAGTTGGAGATGCCACCTCAGTAGAAGCATTTAAGTCTCACCTTAAAACTCATTTGTATACTCTTTTTTTTTTTTTTTTTTTTCCTCAAGATGGCGCTGCTGTAGTGGCTGCTCTAGGCAGGATCTCTGTGCTCTTGTGTCATCCTTTTGTGTTTCCCTCTTGTTTTCATGTCTTATTATATTTTTTTGCATTTTGGTCCGGGACCCTTTGGGACTGTGTGACAAGGGGTGTCACTTTCGTGACCTCTGTGGTGCTTTTTTTGTGGACTTTTGGATCTGCCTCCCGGGAGCCTTTTGGCCATGGAGACCAGCTGCAGGGTCTCTGCTACACCGGAGTCTGTTCGGAGGGACTGGAGGAGATGCGGATGAGGGGACAGGACTGCGGAGCTAGCACTGAGCGCTGGGACGGAGAGGCTTCACGGTGTCTTGACTGGGTGAGCAGGTGTCGGACACCTCAGTCACCTTGGACGTATCCTCGCTCATCCATGCGGACTGGACACTGGCCGAGAGTGGAGTCGGCTGTCTTGGTTGCTTTGTTGGGTCTGCTCCTGTCTCTGGCCATGCTCCCTCCTCCCCAGCGGACGATGGCGTGGAACACCGCAGAGGCCACCACAGTGGATATGTTTCTTTTACTTTTTATTCATAGCTGTATGTAGAAGTGTCTGCTTGTGTCTGCTCTGCTCTTTAATGTCTTTCATGTCCTTTGTCTTCTTTGATGTTTGATGTTTCCCTCTTACACACATGGAAGAGGGATGTGCACTATGGCTATGAGTTGTTTATTTATTTATTTATTTTTTTTTCCCTTGGCTTCAGTCTGCACCCCCACTCCAGGGCCCAGGCTAAGACCGATTTTTTTTATTTTATTTTAATCTTCTATTCTTTTCTCCCCCCCACCCCCCATGTTTACCTGTATGTCATCTTTTTTGTAAGGGGCGCTGGAAGCCGGCAGACCCGTCAGCGATCCTGTTCTGTCTCCCTGTAATGTTTGTCTGATCTTGAATGGGATTGTGCTGAAAATTGTAATTTTCCTGAAGGAACTCTCCTGACGGAATAAATAAAGTACTATCTAATCTAATCTAATCTAGCCTATAAATAGACTCCCTTTTTAGACCAGTTGATCTGCCGTTTCTTTTCTCTTCCTCCTATGTCCCACTCTCCCTTGTGGAGGGGGTCCGGTCCGATCCGGTGGCCATGTACTGCTTGCCTGTGTATTGGCTGGGGACATCTCTGCGTTGCTGATCCGCCTCCACTTGGGATGGTTTCCTGCTGGCGCCGCTGTGAACGGGACTCTCGCTGCTGTGTTGGATCCGCTTTGGACTGGACTCTCGCGACTGTGTTGGATCCATTATGGATTGAACTTTCACAGTATCATGTTGGACCCGCTCGACATCCATTGCTTTCCTCCTCTCCAAGGTTCTCATAGTCATTATTGTCACCGACGTCCCACTGGGTGTGAGTTTTCCTTGCCCTTATGTGGGCCTACCGAGGATGTCGTAGTGGTTTGTGCAGCCCTTTGAGACACTAGTGATTTAGGGCTATATAAGTAAACATTGATTGATTGATTGATATATGTATGTATATATGTATATAAAGGTATATACAGTATAGGTATATATGTATGTATATATGTATATAAAGGTATATACAGTATAGGTATATATGTATGTATATATGTATATAAAGGTATATACAGTATAGGCGTAATGTGATCAAACTTTCTTGTTCTTGTCAAAAGTTTAGCAGCCGCATTTTGTACCAACTGTAATCTTTTAATGCTAGACATGGGGAGACCCTACTCATATACACACTACTATTATACACACTACTCATATACACACTACTATTATACACACTACTATTATACACACTACTATTATACACACTACTATTATACACACTACTATTATACACACTACTATTATACACACTACTATTATACACACTACTATTATACACACTACTATTATACACACTACTATTATACACACTATTATTATACACACTACTATTATACACACTACTATTATACACACTACTATTATACACACTACTATTATACACACTATTATTATACACACTACTATTATACACACTACTATTATACACACTATTATTATACACACTACTATTATACACACTACTATTATACACACTACTATTATACACACTACTATTATACACACTATTATTATACACACTACTATTATACACACTACTACTATACACACTACTATTATACACACTATTATTATACACACTACTACTATACACACTACTATTATAAACACTACTATTATACACACTATTATTATACACACTACTATTATACACACTACTATTATACCCACTACTATTATACACACTATTATTATACACACTACTATTATACATACTACTATTATACACACTACTATTATACACACTAATATTATACAGACTACTATTATACACATTACTAATATACACTCTGCTATTATACACACTGCTATTATACACACTACTATTATACACACTACTATTATACACACTACTTCTGTACACACTACTATTATACACACTACTATTATACACACTACTATTATACACACTACTATTATACACACTACTCCTATACACACTACTATTATACACACTACTCCTATACACACTACTATTATACACACTACTATTATACACACTACTCCTATACACACTACTATTATACACACTGCTCCTATACACACTACTATTATACACACTACTATTATACACACTACTCCTATACACTACTCCTATACACACTAATATTATACACACTACTATTATACACGCTACTCCTATACACACTACTATTATACACACTACTGTTATACACACTACTATTATACACACTACTCCTATACACACTACTATTATACACGCTACTGTTATACACACTACTATTATACACACTACTATTATACACACTACTGTTATACACACTACTATTATACACACTACTCCTATACACACTACTATTATACACGCTACTATTATACACACTACTCCTATACACACTACTATTATACACACTACTATTATACACAGTACTATTATACACACTACTCCTATACACACTACTATTATACACACTACTATTATACACTATTATACACACTACTATTATACACACTACTATTATACACACTACTCCTATACACACTACTATTATACACTACTATTATACACACTACTCCTATACACACTACTATTATACACTACTATTATACACACTACTCCTATACACACTATTATACACACTATTATTATACACACTACTCCTATACACACTACTATTATACACACTACTATTATACACACTGCTCCTATACACACTACTATTATACACACTACTATTATACACACTACTATTATACACACTATTATTATACACACTACTCCTATACACAGTACTATTATACACACTACTATTATACACACTGCTCCTATACACACTACTATTATACACACTATTATTATACACACTACTCCTATACACACTACTATTATACACACTACTATTATACACACTACTATTATACACACTATTATTATACACACTACTCCTATATACACTACTATTATACACACTACTATTATACACACTACTATTATAAACACTATTATTATACACACTACTATTATACACACTACTATTATACACACTACTATTATACACGCTACTATTATACACACTACTCCTATACACATTACTATTATACACACTACTATTATACACACTACTATTATACACACTACTTCTATACACACTACTTCTATACACACTACTTCTATACACACTACTATTATACGCACTACTATTATACACACTACTATTATACACACTACTATTATACACACTACTATTATACGCACTACTATTATACACACTACTTCAATACACACTACTATTATACACACTACTATTATACACACTACTATTATACACACTACTATTATACACACTATTATTATACACACTACTATTATACACACTACTATTATACACACTATTATACACACTATTATACACACTACTATTATACACATTACTATTATACACACTACTATTATACGCACTACTATTATACACACTTCTATTATACACACTACTCCTATACACACTACTATTATACACACTACTATTATACACACTATTATTATACACACTACTATTATACACACTACTATTATAAACACTATTATTATACACACTACTATTATACACACTACTATTATACACACTACTATTATACACGCTACTATTATACACACTACTCCTATACACATTACTATTATACACACTACTATTATACACACTACTATTATACACACTACTTCTATACACACTACTTCTATACACACTACCATTATACGCACTACTATTATACACACTACTATTATACACACTACTCCTATACACACTACTCCTATACACACTACTATTATACACACTACTATTATACACACTACTATTATACACACTATTATTATACACACTACTATTATACACACTACTATTATACACACTACTCCTATACACACTACTATTATACACACTACTATTATACACACTACTATTATACACACTACTATTATACACACTACTATTATACCCACTATTATACACATTACTATTATACACACTACTATTATACACACTACTATTATACCCACTATTATACACATTACTATTATACACACTACTCCTATACACACTACTATTATACACACTACTATTATACACACTACTATTATACACACTACTATTATACACGCTACTATTATACACACTACTCCTATACACACTACTATTATACACACTATTATTATACACACTATTATTATACACACTACTATTATACCCACTATTATACACACTACTATTATACACACTACTCCTATACACACTACTATTATAAACACTACTATTATACACACTACTATTATACACACTACTATTATACACACTACTCCTATACACACTACTATTATACACACTACTATTATACACACTTATTATACACACTACTATTATACACACTATTATTATACACGCTACTATTATACACGCTACTATTATACACACTACTTCTATACACACTACTATTATACACACTACTATTATACACACTACTATTATACACACTACTCCTATACACACTATTATTATACACACTACTATTATACACACTACTATTATACACACTACTATTATACACACTACTATTATACACACTACTATTATACACACTACTATTATACACACTACTATTATACACACTACTATTATACACACTACTATTATACACACTACTATTATACACACTACTTCTATACACACTACTATTATACACACTACTATTATACACACTACTCCTATACACACTACTATTATACACACTACTATTATACACACTACTATTATACACACTACTATTATACACACTATTATACACACTACTCCTATACACATTACTATTATACACACTACTATTATACACGCTACTATTATACACGCTACTATTATACACACTACTATTATACACACTACTATTATACACACTATTATTATACACACTACTATTATACACACTACTATTATACACACTACTATTATACACACTACTATTATACACACTACTATTATACACACTATTATTATACACACTACTATTATACACACTATTATTATACACACTACTATTATACACACTACTATTATACACACTACTATTATACACACTACTATTATACACACTATTATTATACACACTACTATTATACACACTACTATTATACACACTATTATACACACTACTATTATACACACTACTCCTATACACACTACTATTATACACACTACTATTATACACACTACTATTATACACACTACTATTATACACACTATTATACACACTACTCCTATACACATTACTATTATACACACTACTATTATACACACTACTATTATACACGCTACTATTATACACACTATTATACACACTATTATTATACACACTACTATTATACACACTACTATTATACACACTACTATTATACACACTACTATTATACACACTACTATTATACACACTACTATTATACACACTATTATTATACACACTACTATTATACACACTACTATTATACCCACTATTATACACACTACTATTATACACACTACTCCTATACACACTATTATACACACTACTATTATACACACTACTCCTATACACACTACTATTATACACACTATTATACACGCTACTATTATACACACTACTCCTATACACACTATTATTATACACACTACTATTATACACACTACTATTATACCCACTATTATACACATTACTATTATACACACTACTATTATACACACTACTATTATACCCACTATTATACACATTACTATTATACACACTACTCCTATACACACTACTATTATACACACTACTATTATACACACTACTATTATACACACTACTATTATACACACTATTATACACATTACTATTATACACACTACTCCTATACACACTACTATTATACACACTACTATTATACACACTACTATTATACACGCTACTATTATACACACTACTCCTATACACACTATTATTATACACACTACTATTATACACACTACTATTATACCCACTATTATACACATTACTATTATACACACTACTATTATACACACTACTATTATACCCACTATTATACACATTACTATTATACACACTACTCCTATACACACTACTATTATACACACTACTCCTATACACACTACTATTATACACACTACTATTATACACACTACTATTATACACACTACTATTATACACACTACTATTATACACACTACTCCTATACACACTACTATTATACACACTACTATTACACACGCTACTGTTATACACACTACTCCTATACACACTACTATTATACACACTATTATTATACACACTACTATTATACCCACTACTATTATACACACTACTCCTATACACACTACTATTATAAACACTACTATTATACACACTATTATACACACTACTATTATACACACTACTATTATACACACTACTATTATACACACTACTCCTATACACACTACTATTATACACACTACTATTATACACACTACTATTATACACGCTACTATTATACACGCTACTATTATACACACTACTCCTATACACACTACTCCTATACACACTACTATTATACACACTACTCCTATACACACTACTATTATACACACTACTCCTATACACACACTACTATTATACACACTACTCCTATACACACTACTATTATACACACTACTCCTATACACACTACTATTATACACACTACTATTATACACACTACTATTATACACACTACTATTATACACGCTACTATTATACACACTACTCATATACACACTACTCCTATACACACTACTATTATACACACTACTCCTATACACACTACTATTATACACACTACTATTATACACACTACTCCTATACACACTACTCCTATACACACTACTATTATACACACTACTATTATACACACTACTCCTATACACACACTACTATCATACACACTACTATCATACACACTACTCCTATACACACTACTATTATACACACTACTATTATACACACTACTCCTATACACACACTACTATCATACACACTACTCCTATACACTACTATTATACACACTAATATTATACACACTACTATTATACAGACTACTATTATACACACTACTATTATACACACTACTATTATACACACTACTATTATACAGACTACTATTATACACACTACTATTATACACACTACTATTATATACACACTACTATCATACACACTACTATTATACACACACTACTATCATACACACTACTATTATACACACTACTATTATACACACTATTATTATACACACTACTATCATACACACTACTATTATACACACTACTATTATACACACTACTATTATACACACTACTATTATACACACCACTATTATACGGACTACTATTATACACACTACTATCGTACACAGTACTATTATACACACTACTGGGTGTGACATGGAATGTTTTGAGCTCACATGCCGCACTGAACAGGTGGGCTTCATCAGTAGCAAGGAAGAAAGTCTTACCTGATGACATCATCTTTAGCCAGAGGCGGGCAGGAGTTGTCCCCCCACTGTCTGCGCTCCAGCAGCGGCAAAGGAGCAGGATTACTGTGGCAGAACGCCTCAAAGTCGTCGGCCAAATGTTTAGGGAGGATGACCAGGTGAGCTTGCCGGTACCCTGAAACAGTTCACACACCAAGGGTCATACCCTGAAACACAGTTCACACACCAAGGGTCATACCCTGAAACAGTTCACACACCAAGGGTCATACCCTGAAACACAGTTCACACACCAAGGGTCATACCCTGAAACACAGTTCACACACCAAGGGTCACACCCTGAAACACAGTTCACACACCAAGGGTCATACCCTGAAACAGTTCACACACCAAGGGTCATACCCTGAAACACAGTTCACACACCAAGGGTCATACCCTGAAACACAGTTCACACACCAAGGGTCACACCCTGAAACACAGTTCACACACCAAGGGTCACACCCTGAAACACAGTTCACACACCAAGGGTCATACCCTGAAACACAGTTTACACACCAAGGGTCACACCCTGAAACACAGTTCACACACCAAGGGTCATACCCTGAAACACAGTTCACACACCAAGGGTCATAGCCTGAAACAGTTCACACACCAAGGGTCATACCCTGAAACACAGTTCACACACCAAGGGTCATACCCTGAAACAGTTCACACACCAAGGGTCATACCCTGAAACACAGTTCACACACCAAGGGTCACACCCTGAAACACAGTTCACACACCAAGGGTCATACCCTGAAACACAGTTCACACACCAAGGGTCATACCCTGAAACACAGTTCACACACCAAGGGTCATACCCTGAAACACAGTTCACACACCAAGGGTCATACCCTGAAACACAGTTCACACACCAAAGGTCATACCCTGAAACACAGTTCACACAGCAAGGGTCATACCCTGAAACACAGTTCACACACCAAGGGTCATACCCTGAAACACAGTTCACACACCAAGGGTCATACCCTGAAACACAGTTCACACACCAAGGGTCATACCCTGAAACACAGTTCACACACCAAGGGTCATACCCTGAAACACAGTTCACACAGCAAGGGTCATACCCTGAAACACAGTTCACACACCAAGGGTCATACCCTGAAACACAGTTCACACACCAAGGGTCATACCCTGAAACACAGTTCACACACCAAGGGTCATACCCTGAAACACAGTTCACACACCAAGGGTCATACCCTGAAACACAGTTCACACACCAAGGGTCATACCCTGAAACACAGTTCACACACCAAGGGTCATACCCTGAAACACAGTTCACACACCAAGGGTCATACCCTGAGACACAGTTCACACACCAAGGGTCATACCCTGAAACACAGTTCACACACCAAGGGTCATACCCTGAAACACAGTTCACACACCAAGGGTCACACCCTGAAACACAGTTCACACACCAAGGGTCATACCCTGAAACACAGTTCACACACCAAGGGTCATACCCTGAAACACAGTTCACACAGCAAGGGTCATACCCTGAAACACAGTTCACACACTAAGGGGCATACCCTGAAACACAGTTCACACACCAAGGGTCATACCCTGAGACACAGTTCACACACCAAGGGTCATACCCTGAAACACAGTTCACACACCAAGGGTCATACCCTGAAACACAGTTCACACACCAAGGGTCATACCCTGAAACACAGTTCACACACCAAGGGTCATACCCTGAAACACAGTTCACACACCAAGGGTCATACCCTGAGACACAGTTCACACACCAAGGGTCATACCCTGAAACACAGTTCACACACCAAGGGTCATACCCTGAGACACAGTTCACACACCAAGGGTCATACCCTGAAACACAGTTCACACACCAAGGGTCATACCCTGAAACACAGTTCACACACCAAGGGTCATACCCTGAAACACAGTTCACACACCAAGGGTCATACCCTGAAACACAGTTCACACACCAAGGGTCATACCCTGAAACACAGTTCACACACCAAGGGTCATACCCTGAGACACAGTTCACACACCAAGGGTCATACCCTGAAACACAGTTCACACACCAAGGGTCATACCCTGAAACACAGTTCACACACCAAGGGTCATATGGGTGGGTTATTATTGACTCATGATGGAACAAGACAGCGCCAAGCTTTTACTTTCATTTATTAAATCCGTAAAGGGAATTCTCAATTGAATTTGCAGCTGATGGAGAGATGCAAAGTAGAGTGAGTAGTCCTGCTGAACAACATCATTAGTAGCTGACCACCTAACACCATCATGTCTGGAACATGGAGGGGGATATCTAGAGGGGAAATGCACTTTTGTTTTTCACAATCCTTATTAATGTTACGCCTGTTCGGCATTGTGATGTCGGGTTCGATTTCCTCGAGGATGCGTCAAGTGAACACAGCAAAGGTAAGATATACAATATGTATTTAAATAACAAAAAGAGCTAAATAACAAAAATGCTAGAGCTAGTAGAATAAAACAAACAAAGGACGCTAGCATAAAATCTAGGATATTCAACAATGAGAAATAAACTGGCACGTAGGCACATAAAACAGTAAAACAAAAACTTCAGCATGAGAACTGGAATGAACAACGAATGGCTAGCGTGAAAAGCTTAACGAGAATATACATACGATATAGAGTGCAGGTGTAACTTGTTGCGTGAAAAGCAAATCATGAACCCAGGCTGAACAAACAAAAGAGGACGGCTTATAAAGTGACGGTGATTATCTGTAGCAGGTGTGCGGGGCGTGACCAGCAGGTGAACTGATGTGTGACCATAGTGATGGACAAAAACAGGAAATAAACGGGTCAGACTGAAAATGAAAAAACAAATATGTGAAGATCTGAGCAGCAGATCGCAACAATTAAGACATGCATTCTTTTAATCAGAATCAGAATCAGAATAATTTTTATTTGTCCGTTCCAACAAGTACAAGACACATCAGAACTGAAATTCCATTTTCGGCACAGTCCCGCTAGACGAGACCGCCGACGGATCAGCCGGTTACAGCGCTCCTTAATGCATTCTAACTAGTAAATAAATGTCAGTAAGTCGCTCTATTCTGCATATAAAGTGCTCAAAAACTTTCAAGCCACTCCATTAAGGTTTTATGTACACACTGTAAGCATATATGTCATGTAGTAACATTCATAACAACATGTAATATATACATGATGTGAGTATATATGTCATGTAGTAACATTCATAACAACATGTAATATATACATGATGTAAGTATATATGTCATGTAGTAACATTCATAATAACATGTAATATATACATGATGTAAGTATATATGTCATGTAGTAACATTCATAACAACATGTAATATATACATGATGTAAGTATATATGTAGTATCTAGTAACAGTCATAATAACATGTAATATATACATGATGTAAGTATATATGTCATGTAGTAACATTCATAATAACTTGTAATATATACATGATGTAAGTATATATGTAGTATCTAGTAACATTCATAATAACATGTAATATATACATGATGTAAGTATATATGGCATGTAGTAACATTCATAATAACTTGTAATATATACATGATGTAAGTATATATGTCATGTAGTAACATTAATAATAACTTGTAATATATACATGATGTAAGTATATATGTAGTATCTAGTAACATTCATAATAACATGTAATATATACATGATGTAAGTATATATGTAGTATCTAGTAACTCCTGAAATTCAGTGCCTCTCCCCAAAACCTCCCGGGACAAATTTTCTGTATTCTACACACCTACATCCAGCTAGTGTCACTCCTGCAGAAGATACTCACTCCTGCAGAAGATACTCACTCCTGCAGAAGATACTCACTCCTGCAGAAGATACTCACTCCTGCAGAATATACTCACTCCTACAGAATATACTCACTCCTACAGAATATACTCACTCCTGCAAAAGATACTCACTCCTACAGAAGATACTCACTCCTACAGAAGATACTCACTCCTACAGAATATACTCACTCCTACAGAAGATACTCACTCCTACAGAAGATACTCACTCCTGCAAAAGATACTCACTCCTACAGAAGATACTCACTCCTGCAGAAGATACTCACTCCTGCAGAAGATACTCACTCCTGCAGAAGATACTCACTCCTACAGAATATACTCACTCCTGCAAAAGATACTCACTCCTACAGAAGATACTCACTCCTACAGAAGATACTCACTCCTGCAGAAGATACTCACTCCTGCAGAATATACTCACTCCTACAGAATATACTCACTCCTACAGAATATACTCACTCCTGCAAAAGATACTCACTCCTACAGAAGATACTCACTCCTACAGAAGATATTCACTCCTACAGAATATACTCACTCCTACAGAAGATACTCACTCCTACAGAAGATACTCACTCCTGCAGAAGATACTCACTCCTGCAGAAGATACTCACTCCTGCAGAAGATACTCACTCCTACAGAATATACTCATCCTGCAAAAGATACTCACTCCTACAGAAGATACTCACTCCTACAGAAGATACTCACTCCTGCAGAAGATACTCACTCCTACAGAATATACTCACTCCTGCAGAAGATACTCACTCCTGCAGAATATACTCACTCCTGCAGAAGATACTCACTCCTGCAGAAGATACTCACTCCTACAGAAGATACTCACTCCTACAGAAGATACTCACTCCTGCAGAAGATACTCACTCCTGCAGAAGATACTCACTCCTGCAGAAGATACTCACTCCTGCAGAAGATACTCACTCCTGCAGAAGATACTCACTCCTGCAGAAGATACTCACTCCTGCAGAATATACTCACTCCTGCAGAAGATACTCACTCCTGCAGAAGATACTCACTCCTGCAGAAGATACTCACTCCTGCAGAAGATACTCACTCCTGCAGAAGATACTCACTCCTACAGAAGATACTCACTCCTGCAGAAGATACTCACTCCTACAGAAGATACTCACTCCTGCAGAAGATACTCACTCCTGCAGAATATACTCACTCCTGCAGAAGATACTCACTCCTGCAGAAGATACTCACTCCTACAGAAGATACTCACTCCTGCAGAAGATACTCACTCCTGCAGAAGATACTCACTCCTGCAGAATATACTCACTCCTACAGAATATACTCACTCCTACAGAATATACTCACTCCTGCAAAAGATACTCACTCCTACAGAAGATACTCACTCCTACAGAAGATATTCACTCCTACAGAAGATACTCACTCCTACAGAAGATACTCACTCCTGCAGAAGATACTCACTCCTACAGAAGATACTCACTCCTGCAGAAGATACTCACTCCTGCAGAAGATACTCACTCCTGCAGAAGATACTCACTCCTACAGAAGATACTCACTCCTGCAGAAGATACTCACTCCTACAGAAGATACTCACTCCTGCAGAAGATACTCACTCCTGCAGAAGATACTCACTCCTGCAGAAGATACTCACTCCTGCAGAAGATACTCACTCCTGCAGAAGATACTCACTCCTGCAGAATATACTCACTCCTGCAGAATATACTCACTCCTGCAGAAGATACTCACTCCTACAGAAGATACTCACTCCTACAGAAGATACTCACTCCTGCAGAAGATACTCACTCCTGCAGAAGATACTCACTCCTGCAGAATATACTCACTCCTGCAGAAGATACTCACTCCTGCAGAAGATACTCACTCCTGCAGAAGATACTCACTCCTGCAGAAGATACTCACTCCTACAGAAGATACTCACTCCTGCAGAAGATACTCACTCCTACAGAAGATACTCACTCCTACAGAAGATACTCACTCCTGCAGAAGATACTCACTCCTGCAGAAGATACTCACTCCTACAGAAGATACTCACTCCTGCAGAAGATACTCACTCCTGCAGAAGATACTCACTCCTGCAGAAGATACTCACTCCTGCAGAAGATACTCACTCCTGCAGAAGATACTCACTCCTGCAGAAGATACTCACTCCTGCAGAAGATACTCACTCCTACAGAAGATACTCACTCCTGCAGAAGATACTCACTCCTGCAGAAGATACTCACTCCTGCAGAAGATACTCACTCCTGCAGAAGATACTCACTCCTGCAGAAGATACTCACTCCTGCAGAAGATACTCACTCCTACAGAAGATACTCACTCCTGCAGAAGATACTCACTCCTGCAGAAGATACTCACTCCTGCAGAAGATACTCACTCCTGCAGAAGATACTCACTCCTGCAGAATATACTCACTCCTACAGAAGATACTCACTCCTACAGAAGATACTCACTCCTACAGAATATACTCACTCCTGCAAAAGATACTCACTCCTACAGAAGATACTCACTCCTACAGAAGATACTCACTCCAGCTAGTGTCACACCTGGCTTGACTATATTCTACACACCTACATCCAGCTAGTGTCACACCTGGCTTGACTATATTCTACACACCTACATCCAGCTAGTGTCACACCTGGCTTGACTATATTCTACACACCTACATCCAGCTAGTGTCACACCTGGCTTGACTATATTCTACACACCTACATCCAGCTAGTGTCACACCTGGCTTGACTATATTCTACACACCTACATCCAGCTAGTGTCACACCTGGCTTGACTATATTCTACACACCTACATCCAGCTAGTGTCACACCTGGCTTGACTATATTCTACACACCTACATCCAGCAGGTGTCACACCTGGCTTGACTATATTCTACACACCTACATCCAGCAGGTGTCACACCTGGCTTGACTATATTCTACACACCTACATCCAGCAGGTGTCACACCTGGCTTGACTATATTCTACACACCTACATCCAGCTAGTGTCACACCTGGCTTGACTATATTCTACACACCTACATCCAGCTAGTGTCACACCTGGCTTGACTATATTCTACACACCTACATCCAGCTAGTGTCACACCTGGCTTGACTATATTCTACACACCTACATCCAGCTAGTGTCACACCTGGCTTGACTATATTCTACACACCTACATCCAGCTAGTGTCACACCTGGCTTGACTATATTCTACACACCAACATCCAGCTAGTGTCACACCTGGCTTGACTATATTCTACACACCTACATCCAGCTAGTGTCACACCTGGCTTGACTATATTCTACACACCTACATCCAGCAGGTGTCACACCTGGCTTGACTATATTCTACACACCTACATCCAGCTAGTGTCACACCTGGCTTGACTATATTCTACACACCTACATCCAGCTAGTGTCACACCTGGCTTGACTATATTCTACACACCTACATCCAGCTAGTGTCACACCTGGCTTGACTATATTCTACACACCTACATCCAGCTAGTGTCACACCTGGCTTGACTATATTCTACACACCTACATCCAGCTAGTGTCACACCTGGCTTGACTATATTCTACACACCTACATCCAGCTAGTGTCACACCTGGCTTGACTATATTCTACACACCTACATCCAGCTAGTGTCACACCTGGCTTGACTATATTCTACACACCTACATCCAGCTAGTGTCACACCTGGCTTGACTATATTCTACACACCAACAAACATGAAGAAACAGGTAGTGTCACACCTGGCGTGTCATTACACCAAGATACTTAAAGGGACACGCGGTAGAAAATGGATGGAATGACGGACTTACTGGAATATGTGAGCAAAGTTGCAGGACCGGAAATGACGTCTGAGTTTTGTCTTCTTCTCGGTGATTTAAAGGCGGTTGCAAAATAGGTTAGTACAACAGCGCCATCCCCCGGATGTCAATGATTTTCGTTTTTCTTTTTTATATATATAAACTTGGACAAACTTTATTGATCCACAAGGAAATTATTATTATTTTTCTAAAGCCCAAGTGTCACCCTGTGTTATATACATTAATACATCACCCTCACATCAACCTTGTGGTGAAAATGTAACATTGCCAAGGTGACTCCTTGCCACTGTTACATTTTCATCTTTATTTACTTTGACCGAATCTACGTGTGATATTTCACTCTACTTTAACTCACAATCTTGCTTTATGTCACTTCCTTTCGAACAAATACTTTAAAGTTCATTGCTGCTTCTTTATCTTTTTTTAAATGTTTTTTATTTTTATTTTTTGGAATTTTATAAACCTTTATTTATATCTTCTTCTTCGTTACGTTCTTACGTGGGTTTGGTCTGCGTCCTCTTGGACGTGATGACGTCACCATGCGTGATGACGTCATCAGGCGCAGGCGTCCCCAGCACCACGTGCTCGTGTTGTGACGGTTGGAGGTAAGTTGTTGCACTTTTCTCTCTGAAAGTTCATTTTAATCATGATGTGGACTTATTATTACAGTTTATGTGGACTTATTATTACAGTTTATTATTACAGTTTATGTGGACTTATTATTACAGTTTGTATAGACTTATTATTCCAGTTGAGAGACTTAAAGTTCCCGTCGAGCATAGTTCCTGCAAAGCAAGCTACAGTATATTTCTACCTTGTCCAACTGACATATTTATTACACTAAGCTGGAAGTAAATAACACAATACAGATACACAACGGTGTTATATTTTTTTAAAAAAGGTACCGAATTTGACGATAAAAGTCCGACTTTAGTCCACAGTGTCACATAAAGAATACATGTCACAAACATCTAACATTTACTTTTAGCCTTAGCCTGTTAGCATTAGCTTGGGTTTAGGCTAATAACTACACACGCTGTTACACACATCGTTACATACGTTGTCACACACATTGTTACACACGCTGTTACACACACATTGTTACATACGTTGTCACACACATTGTTACATACGTTGTCACACACATTGTTACACACATTGTTACACACACATCGTTACATACGTTGTCACACACATTGTCACACACGCTGTTACACACACATTGTAACACACATTGTTACACACGTTGTTACACACACATTGTTACACACGTTGTTACACACACATTGTTACACACATTGTTACACACATTGTTACACACGTTGTAACCAAACGGGACACGCGGTAGGAAATGGATGGATTGTTACACATTTTGTTACACACATTGTTACCAAAAGGGACAAGCGGTAGAAACATGGATGGGTTCAGGTTGTTAACGTTAATGGTGCCTTTATGAGTTTTTTATTTTATTCATTTTTAATTTTTTAAATTTTATAAACCTTTATTAAAAACTGCAACATTTACAAACAATCAAGAAATAATAATAATAAAAATAAGTAAAAAAAAAAAAACAGTACAAGTCAGCGCCAGGGAGTCAAAGTCTTTATGAGTTTTTAAATATTTTTTATTTGAAATTAACTTTTTAGAACAAACAATGAGTGCTTTTGCATAATATGATGATAATATTACAATCATTAATAATTGTAAAGTAATTAAATTGTGATTATGCTATTATTTTTTTTATTTTATTTTATTTTATAAACCTGTATTTATAATTTTCAACATTTAGAAAGCGTTGCGAAATAATAAAGTAAGTACAAAAACAGTACAAAACAGCACCAAGGGTTGTAAATTCAAAGTACCTAAAATACAATGCAATATATATATATATATATATATATATATATATATATATATATATATATATATATATATATATATATATATATAAGAGCAAAGCCATAGGCTCACTCAAATGTAAATAATTTACATTTGGAACACAGCATCATCGTTTTTACAGCTTTTTGCTTGTTAGAGGTTGAGAGTGTTTTAATGTAGCGTTCTAATTCTTTTTCAAAGGCACAAAAAAACTATGTCGGGTATTGAGAAACTTACATTTATGAATATAAAACTTAGCCAATAGTATAACGAAAATTCCTTTTGATTTGTTTTTCCATCCAGTGTAAATCCAAATAGCACATCTTTAAAAGAAAGCACAAATGTGTCATGAATGTTGTCCAGGATGAAGAGACAGATGCCTGCCATAGTGATGAAGTCCTTTCACAAGTCCAAAACAGCTGGTAAAAGTCTTTTATTTTGTAGTGTGGTAAAAGTCTTCATGAGTTGTCTTTTATTTTGTAGTGTGTTAAAAGTCTAAATGAGTTGTCTTTTATTTTGTAGTGTGGTCAAAGTCTTCATGAGTTGTCTTTTATTTTGTAGTGTGGTAAAAGTCTTCATGAGTTGTCTTTTATTTTGTAGTGTGGTAAAAGTTTTCATGAGTTATCTTTTATTTTGTAGTGTGGTAAAAGTCTTCATGAGTTGTCTTTTATTTTGTAGTGTGGTATAAGTCTTCATGAGTTGTCTTTTATTTTGTAGTGTGGTGAAAGTCTACATGAGTTGTCTTTTATTTTGTAGTGTGGTGAAAGTCTTCATGAGTTGTCTTTTATTTTGTGGTGGAGATGACGTCATCCATAGGCGCCAGCGCCCCCCGCGACCCCACAAGGGAATAAGCGGTAGAAAATGGATGGATGACGTCATCCTCAGCATTTGTCCACTTCCTTGATGTCTTTGATAAGTTCAGCTTCTCTCTGCTGTGTCTGCCACACAGATGATGCGTCCAGGCGTATCACTCACCAAAGTCCGACTCCTTGCTTCTGAAGAAAGCCAGAACACAAGGCAGAAATAAAAGTGGATTCCACGTGACTTTCAACATCCAAGTAACATTGGGAATCACCATGACGCAGGCGGTTGTTGTCCAAGGTGAGTTTTCAATGGACAGCTAACTTTGGAATAAAATAACAACCTTTTTGCCACCAATAGGTAGGGTTGGGTATCGAGTATCGATTGGAACCGGGAATAACTTTCCGATTCTCCCGGCATCGTTCAAAAGTTTAAATTTCGATTCCTAGTTTCGATACCCAGTCCGGCGACCGGAAAAAAAGAACAAGTCTGCTGACCGTAAGAGGAAGCCGCTGAACACCAACGAAGAAGCGCCCACCGCCGGAAGTGTTAGCATAGCCGAGCGAGTCTGTCAAGCATGGATAGCGGGCGTCGGCGGTCGAAAGTGTGGCTTTATTTTACAAAAAAAAAATTAAATATCGGCAAAATGTAACAACATTTCTCAAGCAGCTATTGCAAGGAATTTAGGGATTTCACCATCTACACTCCGTAATATCATAAAAAGGTTGAGAGAATGTGGAGAAATCACTGCACGTAAGTCATGATATTACACACCTTCCATCCCTCAGGTGCTACTGCATCAAAAAGCCACGTCAGTGTGTAAAGGATATCACCACATGGAACACTTCATAAAACCTCTGTCAGTAACTACAGTTGGTCGCTAAATCTGTAAGTGCAAGTTAAAACTCTACTATTCAAAGTCAAAGCCATTTATCAACAACACCCAGAAACGCTTTACTGGGCCCGAGCTCATCTAAGATGGACTGATGCAAAGTGGAAAAGTGTTCTGTGGTCTGACGAGTCCACATTTCAAATTGTTTTTGGAAACTGTGGACGTGGTGTCCTCCGGACCAAAGAGGCAAAGAACCACGCGGACTGTTGTAGGGTGAAAGTGTTCTAGGCAGCATGTGTGATGGTATGGGGGTGTATTAGTGATTGTTGTAGGGTGAAAGTGTTCTAGGCAGCATGTGTGATGGTATGGGGGTGTATTAGTGATTGTTGTAGGGTGAAAGGGTTCTAGGCAGCATGTGTGATGGTATGGGGGTGTATTAGTGATTGTTGTAGGGTGAAAGTGTTCTAGGAAGCATGTGTGATGGTATGGGGGTGTATTAGTGATTGTTGTAGGGTGAAAGTGTTCTAGGCAGCATGTGTGATGGTATGGGGGTGTATTAGTGATTGTTGTAGGGTGAAAGTGTTCTAGGCAGCATGTGTGATGGTATGGGGGTGTATTAGTGATTGTTGTAGGGTGAAAGTGTTGTAGTCAGCATGTGTGATGGTATGGGGGTGTATTAGTGATTGTTGTAGGGTGAAAGTGTGCTAGGCAGCATGTGTGATGGTATGGGGGTGTATTAGTGATTGTTGTAGGGTGAAAGTGTTCTAGGCAGCATGTGTGATGGTATGGGGGTGTATTAGTGATTGTTGTAGGGTGAAAGTGTTGTAGTCAGCATGTGTGATGGTATGGGGGTGTATTAGTGATTGTTGTAAGGTGAAAGTGTGGTAGTCAGCATGTGTGATGGTATGGGGGTGTATTAGTGATTGTTGTAGGGTGAAAGTGTTCTAGGCAGCATGTGTGATGGTATGGGGGTGTATTAGTGATTGTTGTAGGGTGAAAGTGTTGTAGTCAGCATGTGTGATGGTATGGGGGTGTATTAGTGATTGTTGTAAGGTGAAAGTGTGGTAGTCAGCATGTGTGATGGTATGGGGGTGTATTAGTGATTGTTGTAGGGTGAAAGTGTTCTAGGCAGCATGTGTGATGGTATGGGGGTGTATTAGTGATTGTTGTAGGGTGAAAGTGTTCTAGGCAGCATGTGTGATGGTATGGGGGTGTATTAGTGATTGTTGTAGGGTGAAAGTGTTCTAGGCAGCATGTGTGATGGTATGGGGGTGTATTAGTGATTGTTGTAGGGTGAAAGTGTTGTAGTCAGCATGTGTGATGGTATGGGGGTGTATTAGTGATTGTTGTAGGGTGAAAGTGTTGTAGTCAGCATGTGTGATGGTATGGGGGTGTATTAGTGATTGTTGTAGGGTGAAAGTGTTCTAGGCAGCATGTGTGATGGTATGGGGGTGTATTAGTGATTGTTGTAGGGTGAAAGTGTTCTAGGCAGCATGTGTGATGGTATGGGGGTGTATTAGTGATTGTTGTAGGGTGAAAGTGTTCTAGGCAGCATGTGTGATGGTATGGGGGTGTATTAGTGATTGTTGTAGGGTGAAAGTGTTCTAGGTAGCATGTGTGATGGTATGGGGGTGTATTAGTGATTGTTGTAGGGTGAAAGTGTTCTAGGCAGCATGTGTGATGGTATGGGGGTGTATTAGTGGCCAAGGCATGGCTAACTTACACATCTGTGAAGGCACCATTAATGCTGAAAGGTACATACAGCTTTTGGAGCAACATATGTTGCTTATCATGGACGCCCCTGCTTATTTAAGCAAGACAATGCCAAGCTAGGTGTTATAAAGAGTGGCTTTGTAGTAAAAGAGTGCAGGTACTAGACTGGCCTACCTGTAATCCAGACATTGATAATGTGTGAAGGCTAAAATATGAGGCAGGAGACTGTTGAACAACTACATCAAGGTTCAAGGTTCAAAGTTTATTTGTCACATGTAGACTACACCATAGTGAAATTATTTTTTCCATGCTCTTCAGATATTGCGTACATTGGGATCCAAACACTAGTTGCAGAATCTAATACACTAAATACAAGAAAATACAAAACATTGAATAGCTCTGATGTACATTATTTGCAAGACAATTAAGTTGCACAATAAGTCACAGTAGAAAGCCAGAATGGGAAAGAATTCCACTTCAAAAATGTGTCTCCTCAGTTCCCAAACCTTGACTGAGTGTTGTTCAAAGGAAAGGCCATGTAACACACTGGTAAAAATGCCCCGTGACAACTTTTTGGCACTAAAGGGGAGCTATGATGATTTGAATGTACATTTGTGTTGTGGATATGATCTATTTGATGTGAGTGACATTGTTCTCGGCTTCATAGTTGGACAGTGTGGAAACCAGATTGGTTGTCGCTTTTGGGATCTTGCTTTGCGAGAGTATGCCCAGTTCAACAAGGTAAGTCAATTTGGACACATTCAAATGGACTTTTCAGGTAGTTGAGTAAACTCATTAAGTCAGCAGCTTCACTCTTTAGTGATGAAATATTAATGGTGGGACTTTATTAAAATACTTGATACATGACTTGTTTAATTTCTATATGTGATACAACACATGAACAATATTTTTTACTTCAAATAATATTGCGGTTGATGACTGAATCACTAAATAGACTTACAGTGGCTTTAAAAAGTATTCATTACCCGTGGAAAAAAAAAAAAAACAAGGGCAGAGAAGACTATCATTGCACTTCAAACATTTAATGAGACATAATTGGAATGTGGTGTACAATAAAAATAATGTTAACATAGCTTATGGACGTTTTCCGAGGAATTTTCTCAGTCCTGTATAATACAAACTGTCCATAAAGGCAATACACATACATATACACATACATATACACATACATATACATATACATAGACATATACACATACATATACATAGACATAGACATATACATAGACATATACATATGCATATACATACACATAAACATATACATATACCAACTGCACAAGGTTTGCAACGGGATTACAAAACACGTGTAAAAAGAAAAAAGACTCTTTAGAGAATGTGTAAAACAAAGAACTAGAGAGGCTAAAATTAAATATAAAAGTTGACCAGTGTTATGTGGGACTATTATACCAAACTATTACATGATAGCAAGAACAAAGTTAAAGGAATACTAAACCTCATCATTAGAAATGTTTACCCTAAATATTTTATGGCTAGCCAAGTTAAAAGGGACAATATGGATGATGTAGCTGATAGTTTAATGTTCTCGTAAGACGTGTAAAACCGCCAACTCAACACCAAGCCAAACTGGAGTCAATGAAGAGAACGTCGTTGTAAGCTTGACCTTTTACTTTTGACAATTCTTCATAGACAATATGGTGAAAAACTGAAAAGAACAAAGAGACACAAACACAATATTGCCTCCGTACATATTTGTCTAAGATGATATCTAAATTGTAACGGTAATGTCCAAAAATGTCCAGCAGAGGGAGACTCTCGTCTGCCTGAATGACTTGAACACATTGTATCCAATTCGACGATTAGATTTAACATATCGGCACTATTACACTTTTTTGTTGTTAACTTATTAAAGACAACTTACGGCATTGCTTCTTCGCCGCTTTGTGTAGGATGGCAACAGAAATGACTACAGAAGACCGCAACATGTATGACTTGCTTTCCAACGAATACCGGAAGTATCGACAGGAAGTAATTTAGCGGAAGTGACATCTAACTGCTGTTTAGCGATTACAGCGTACAATAAATATAAATAACTTTAGCTCCAAATTAAAGCATTGCAGTCTATAATACAAAAATATTATCACGTAATTATGTAAAGAATATTAACACTTGACTTCAGGACAACACAGTTAAGTTTAACACTTTTTTTGTAAATGCTGGGCCACATTTGTCAATTCAAATGCTTGATCAATCAACATCCCAGGACTGGAATGGCATCCCAAGCTAATGTTCCTTCGCAGGTACTGAAAAGACAACGATAGATATTGTAAGTTATTGATGTTGTAAAGAAAGGTAGATGTAGAATATCTACAGACTGTAACGGACTCCACATGACAACTGTGGAAAAGGTCATGGAGGGGATTTCAAAACCATCAACATTCATCAGTCAGCCATCATTCCATTCAGAGAAAAGGAAAATAGCTAAAGTTGTCCCGCTTTCTTAAACTGGGAACAGAAAGCACTTATTCAATTATGAAATACATTGAGAGAAGTTATTTACTGATTGATCAGAGACATTTATTGGCAGACATACATTGTTCTTATTTCTATGTATTCATGTGTTCATAAAGAAAGGGTAGAAACAAACACAACCCAAGAACATGAGGTCATAACACCGGGCAAACACAACAACCAAACCGACCAGTTTGGCCCACTTCCTGACTTCCTGAGGTGCAAAGTTGAAAATGTTGTAGTGAAGGAAGTGAAGTGGGACCCCTTTTTCAGTCTTAAATATTTTTTGTGGCAAATTGCCTTTATTTGCAATTTTTCCTAAAATAGTGTCCGATTTGATCAACTGCTTTTTGAGCCTCCGAAACATTAGGTAAATATAAGTGTATATTTTTGTAAAACCTGTTTTTATGTGTGAAAGTTTACATTGACCTATTTAAAACCACATGTGATAGAAGAGGATTCACCTTTACAACATGATGTGATTTATATTTACTCTCTTATTCAGAGTGCCTTGTATGATGACGCCGTCGGTACTTTTTTCCGTAACGTGGACTCCAGGTAGTAATGTTTGCTTTCATTCTGCTAGTCTTACTGTATTCATGTGCTTGCCCTATGGCAACTCATGCACTTGTTCCCCCAATTAACAGTGATGGAACACATCTGGCTGCTGGTGGAAGAATACAACTGCTGAAGGCGAGGGTAGGTTCCCAAAACTTCTCTTTTAGGCCTGTTTTCAGAGTGGCAGCAAAGGCCACGGACATATATTATTTTACTGTAAGTACAGTGTAGCCATTTAAGTTTGATGTTTAAATGCCATAGGGCAGGGATGTCATTGAGGGCCACATGGCAGTTATGTCTGCCATCAGAGGGCCACTTGGAACGCTGAGTAATGGAGGAATTTGACTCTGGGTTTCATTATTAAACATATCCATTGTTTGAAGTAGACTGTCCATTTTACAGTAAAATATTGCATTTTGAAATTTTTTACAACATTTTACAGTAAATGGAAACACAGTACCACAGTTTTTGGGGAGGTTTTAACGGAAAAAGCAGAGTTGCCAGAATTGTACTATTAAATTGACATTGGTTTTTACAACATGATGTTGTTCATGGAAAAACTGTACAAGTTATTTTTTTATTCTGGCAACTTAGCTGCCAGTTTTTCTACCTTAAAAACAAGTGTATCGTTTTTCCATTTATAGTAATACACCGTTAAAAACAACAACCGCAGATTTTACAGTCAAAAACATGTCAGCTCAGTCAACAGAATTAACACAGAAAACACTAGTATTTTTTTTTCAATTTACAGTAATATGCTGTGAAGAACAATGTAACATGTATTGTCTTTTGTATTAATTTGATGGGTGGTTTGCTGTAAAGTTAAGTGTTTTTATTTAGACAAAACAAGCAGTACATATATGTTTTCTGTCAAAATAAAAAAAATGAATGACATGTAGTAAGAAAATATGAAGTACTTTATTGACACATACTTTGCAGGTGTTTGGGGCCAGATAAAAGGATCTCTTGAGTTTGACACCTGTGTCATAGATTATAGAGTGTAGGAAGTGCTGTAAGGGCATAGAAAGTGTTTATAAGTGTGTGTGTGGAGGGCTTCTAAAGATTTTAAATGCGTATAATATTCATATAAATCATAAAATAGTGTCCCTACTTCAGGCAAATTCAACTGTGGTACACATACCACTATACAGAGAGTATGGCCAACTGGGTTTCAGAGTTAGTCCTCAACATAGCATTCTGTAAGAAGCTATTGACCAATCATTTAGGCCATAATCTTCTCTGATTGGTCAACGCCTCCCCCCCCCCCCCCCCCCCCCCCCCAATTGACTGCAGTGCGCCATGTTGGGGACCAACTCTGAAAAGCAGTTGGCCATCATAGTCTGGCTCTGAGACTAATCTGCTCCAGCTCTCATCATTGCCTCTCGCAGGCCAGAGACAAGTACTCCATGCCTGGACATCTTTCTAGTCAGATTACAAGTCCTAGCTATGTTCCTCTTTGTAACCTCTGACTGTCTCATCCTAGTGTCATTGGAGCCGAGGTATGCAACTATGTTCGAGTAGCTAGTGGTGTGATTAGCCTGTTGTACATGTTTGCTAGGCCTGCTGCAAGTTAGCTCCATAAGATTAGCTTCAGTATCAGATGTTTAGGCCCCGGAAATACACTTAGTTGTGGCTGGTTTACTAAACTGTATGTCCCGGGTGATGGAGTCCACTATGACTAAGGTGTGGTGTCTGGTAGACTGGGGTGTGGGACTATCTAAAGGGCTAAATCTGTAATACGTCTTAACCGGTTCATCGTCACTTCTAGGCCGCTTGGGGCTACTACGATCTGGTCTAGTCAGCTGGCTGCAGCTAACGCTAGCAAATGTGCTCGCGGCTTCTAAAGTTACAAAGTTACCTTTAAGGTCTTCTCCAAGGTTTCTCATAGTCATTCACATTGACATTCCACTGGGTTGTGAGTTTTTCCTTGCCCTTAGGTGGGATCTGAACCAAGGATGTCGTTGTGGCTTGTGCAGCCCTTTGAGACATTTGTGATTTAGGGCTATATAAATAAACATTGATTGATTGATTGACTCTGCTCTAAGTGGCAGACACAGACCTCCTCCCACCTCCAAAGACATGCACCTGGGGATAGGCCCCTCCCACCTCCAAAGACATGCACCCGGGAGTAGGCCCCTCCCACCTCCAAAGACATGCACCTGGGGATAGGCCCCTCCCACCTCCAAAGACATGCACCTGGGGATAGGCCCCTCCCACCTCCAAAGACATGCACCTGGGGATAGGCCCCTCCCACCTCCAAAGACATGCACCCGGGAGTAGGCCCCTCCCACCTCCAAAGACATGCACCTGGGGATAGGTTGATTGGCGACACTAAATGGTCCCTAGTGTGTGAATGTAGTCTGGACACTTGTCCGGGGTATATACCGCCTTCTGCCTGAGTGCACCTGGGATAGGCTCCAGCGACCGTGGGAGGGACAAGCTGTAGAAAATGGATAAATGGATGCAGTTCTTGCTGTCTTCGGTGCGCAGTGGCTTTGGACCGGGACTACGTTAGCTTAGCAGCTAGCTAGCTGAAAGTGAAGTGGTGAGAGAGAGCGAGTGGATAAGACTACTAAATGTGTTAGATAAGGAATAAAGACATCTGTAAATTAATTATAGGCACAGATATAAAGATAGCTCTTAGCTTTGAACAGGGTGCCCAGAAACTGGGTATCGTAGGACGGCATCACTAGTTCTTGTGGAGAATCGGTTTCTGGGGTTTCGCTTCCTGGTAATCATTTGCCAGTTTTGTTAACGATTCCCTCGTTGATTCCTGCGGGCATAAACACTGGAGTACTTGGAAAGTGGACATTCCATGAAAGGGAGCAGCTCTGTGTAGAACAGGCAACTGTTGACCAGATTGAGCACCTAGCTGCAGGTTTGTGTATGGTTCCAACATGAAGACTGGAGTCTAGTCCTGAGCCATTATTTGAGAAACAGTGTGTTAGCCACCTCCTGAAGCACGCATGAAAGAGCAATCCCCAACATTGTGTGTGCAGGCAGTGCTGGTGGACATGGAGGAAGGTGTGGTCAGTGAGATCCTTCAGGGCCCTTTGAGAGATGTGTTCCACAGCACTCAGCTGCTCACAGATGTGTCAGGTGCAGGCAACAACTGGTGAGACATCACAAGCAAACACCAAATGGAGCAGATTTCTACATACAGTACATGTGTTGCTTCTTGTGGGCTCTTCCACATTCCTCACACATTGCAAAACATCCAGGTTAGGCTGATAGGAGACTGCAGCTGGGATAGGCTCTACAGTAGCGAGGCCTGGGCCCACAGTCAATAAACCAGCAGCTGGGATAGGCTCTACAGTAGCGAGGCCTGGGCCCACAGTCAATAAACCAGCAGCTGGGATAGGCTCTACAGTAGCGAGGCCTGGGCCCACAGTCAATAAACCAGCAGCTGGGATAGGCTCTACAGTAGCGAGGCCTGGGCCCACAGTCAATAAACCAGCAGCTGGGATAGGCTCTACAGTAGCGAGGCCTGGGCCCACAGTCAATAAACCAGCAGCTGGGATAGGCTCTACAGTAGCGAGGCCTGGGCCCACAGTCAATAAACCAGCAGCTGGGATAGGCTCTACAGTAGCGAGGCCTGGGCCCACAGTCAATAAACCAGCAGCTGGGATAGGCTCTACAGTAGCGAGGCCTGGGCCCACAGTCAATAAACCAGCAGCTGGGATAGGCTCTACAGTAGCGAGGCCTGGGCCCACAGTCAATAAACCAGCAGCTGGGATAGGCTCTACAGTAGCGAGGCCTGGGCCCACAGTCAATAAACCAGCAGCTGGGATAGGCTCTACAGTAGCGAGGCCTGGGCCCACAGTCAATAAACCAGCAGCTGGGATAGGCTCTACAGTAGCGAGGCCTGGGCCCACAGTCAATAAACCAGCAGCTGGGATAGGCTCTACAGTAGCGAGGCCTGGGCCCACAGTCAATAAACCAGCAGCTGGGATAGGCTCTACAGTAGCGAGGCCTGGGCCCACAGTCAATAAACCAGCAGCTGGGATAGGCTCTACAGTAGCGAGGCCTGGGCCCACAGTCAATAAACCAGCAGCTGGGATAGGCTCTACAGCAGCGAGGCCTGGGCCCACAGTCAATAAACCAGCAGCTGGGATAGGCTCTACAGTAGCGAGGCCTGGGCCCACAGTCAATAAACCAGCAGCTGGGATAGGCTCTACAGTAGCGAGGGCTGGGCCCACAGTCAATAAACCAGCAGCTGGGATAGGCTCTACAGTAGCGAGGCCTGGGCCCACAGTCAATAAACCAGCAGCTGGGATAGGCTCTACAGTAGCGAGGCCTGGGCCCACAGTCAATAAACCAGCAGCTGGGATAGGCTCTACAGTAGCGAGGCCTGGGCCCACAGTCAATAAACCAATCAGAAAATAAATGAAAATGAACTCAATAAATTTGTCCACGTCAATCATTTTTGAAATTGTTTAAAATGTTGTCCTGTCCAGCTACTCGGACAAATCATACAGTAGATGTAGATGATCTATATATTTAGTGTGGGATACTTCTCTTGTTGTCTTATTTGTACAGAGGTGGGTAGTAACACACTACATTTACTTTGTTACATCTACTTGACTAACTTTTGGGATAAATTGTACTTCTAAGAGTAGTTTTATTTACTTAAGTATATTTATAGAGAAGAAAGGCTACTTTTACTCCGCTCAATTTATCTACATTCAGCTCGCTACTCGCTACTGATTTTTATCGATCTGTTAATGCACGCTTTGATTGTTTTGGTTTGTCAGACAGACCTTCAAAGTAGGATCCATCACATGCCTGCGTTTCACCAATCAAATGCAGTCACTGGTGACGTTTGACTCCCTTTCACCAATCAACCAGAGCCAGGCGGTCACATGATTAACTGAACACTTTTTTTTATAAACCTTTATTTATAAATTTCAACATTAACAAACAGTTGAAAATAATAATCAAAGTAAGTACAAAAACAGTACAAAACAGTTTAAAAACTGTTGGAAATTCAAAGTAACTAAAATAGAATGCAAAAAACATATATATATACATATATATATATAAATAAATATCTATATATAAAATAAACAAAGTGCAAAGCCATAGGCTCACTCAATCTCAGGAAATAACTTAAATTTGGAACACAGCATCATCGTTTTCACAGCTTTTTGGTTGTTAGTGTTTTAATGTAGAGTTTAAAATCTTTTTTAAAGGCACAAAAAATAGGTCTGGTATTGAGAAACTTACATTTATGAATATAAAACTTTGCCAATAGTATCATGAGCTTGCAAAGGTAAAATTCATTTTCAATTTTTTTTTAATACAGTGTAAAATCAAATATATATTATTTAATATACATTATTGTTTTAGTTGCATAAGAGATATTCCTGGCTCTGAATTTGTTCATTGCTGTTTTTATGTTTTTGTGCATTACTTGTTGCCGTCATCATTAAAGGAACAGGTTACTCATCACTTACTCAGTACTTGAGTAGTTTTTTCACAACACACTTTGTACTTTTACTCATGTAAATATTTGGGTGACTACTCCTTACTTTTATTTGAGTAATACACCTCTAAAGTAACAGTACTCTTACTTGAGTACAATTTCTGGCTACTCTACCCACCTCTGTATTTGAATTAGACTTTATGAAATGGATTTATATTATTATTTGGAACAGGAGGGGATAGAAAGAGGACAAAAAGGAAGACGGGGAGGGGATGATAAGACAAAGAGACAACAACAATAATAGAACAACATCAGCAAACAGGACATGTACAAATATGATGGTAACAGTGATAGCAAAGAAGCAGTTAATAAATATTAGTAACACAGAAATGACAATGAACATTATTAAACTACAAATAGATTAATACAAACACCAATAGAAGTATCACTAATGATATTGAATAAAAACAACAATTACCTCTATTATCAACAACACAATTGTTCAAATGCAATAATACATACAGTGGTGGTCAAAAGTGTAGGTACACTTGTGAAGAACATCATGTCATGGCTGTCTTGACTTTCCAATCATTTCTACAACTCTTATTTTTTTGTGATGTAGTGATTGGAGCACATACTTGTTGCTCACAAAAAACATTCATGAAGTTTGCTGCTTTTATGAATTTATTATGGCTGTACTGAAAATGTGAGCAAATGTGCTGGGTGAAAAGTATGCAGAGACAATGCATTACTATCTACAACGTATCTACTCTTCTTTCCCATCAGGGCCGTTGGACACATGACGTATGGGTCAACCTACAGAGAAAAGATAGTGGACAAGCTGAGAAAAGCAGCAGAACAATGTGACTGTCTGCAGTCCTTTTTCCTTCTGAACTCTATGGGAGGAGGTAAGACACTGCAACTTCCTGCTTGCCATCGACCACGTCCTGTCACGTGACTCAGTGAAGTTGTCACCTTGTGTAAATGCTAAATACAAAGAGAATACAACAAATCCTTTTCAACGTATATTCAATTGAACAGACTGCAAAGACAAGATGTTTAACGCTCGAACTGGAATTTGATGGCTGCAACATGTTTCAAAAAAGCTGGCACAAGTGGCAAAAAAGAGTGAGAAAGTAGAGGAATGCTCATCAAGGACTTATTTGGAACATGCCACAGGTGAACGGGCTAATTGGGAACATGTGGGGGCTCAGACATTCAAAAACAAGGACGGAGCGAGGGTCACCGCTTTTACTAGTTTTAACTCCATGTATTGTCCCAAAAGTTATGGAAATAATTTATGAAGGTTGAAAAATGATTTAGTGTTGCTGTAATCTGTGAAAGACAACGTTGGACTTATTTATGCATGTCTAATTAGCGTATTTGATTGACATAACGAGTGCCGTGCTGCTGTAATGAGAAAAAGTTTGTTTGCAGTTGATTTCCTGCTAAATATGTTTTGACTTAGTATTTAGCTGTAGATGTTGTTCAGCTATGTTTGCTAGCGATATCAAGATTCAGTTTATGATGAGGATCATTCATCTACTGTTTTAATCCTATTCGTATGTTCACCATGATATCACCAAGACACTATAATGAGGTCAAATAAAGTACTTGCCTTTCCTGCACAACATCAACTAAGCTGTTAGTTTCTGTTATGAATATTGTCACCAAATTACAGTGGATTGGACCAGCAATTACAATATTTATTACTAGGACTTAACATGACCTTACTTGTTATATTTAGGCATAGCAACCAAAAAAGAAGACAAACTAATGTGATGTATTGTCTTTGTTCTGCTCTCTAACACTACTGATATAGTAGAGAATAAACTCATCACAGAAAGGTTGTCAAACAAATCAAATGTTCAAACAAACATTTTCCAAAGTCATCACTGCAGACACAAGCATGGTCTGCTTGTATTCCTCAAGATGATGTAAGCGATATTTTAAGAGCCATTTCCTTCGATGCACTTTCATTTTCTCCTGATTTTTTTACGTTTATGAACTACTTCTTTCAGGACTCTGTTCCTTCCTAGTTCTTTCCTATCGCTCTTTTAAACGACTGGAACAGCCAAGAACAGAAGCACTGCTGTAATGTAACTAAATGGATCATCTAAATAATTTAGTAGGTGATTCACTACACTAACTTCACAACTGTTGAAAAAAGTTACAGTAACTTGTAGTTACAACCTCTCTTTCTTTCTTATTATTTACTCCCACTGGTGCGGGTCTGTGCAAGTGTGTGTGCAAGTGTGTGTGTGTGTTTGTGTTAAGTTTACACGACTGTTTTCACACGTCATCGGTGATCACAATGATTTCAGTTAGCATATTCATTTAATAGCAAATTGAATGATTGATACGTATATATTGAAGCTATGCTCTTATACAGGTATAATATTATTGATGAGTAATTCTAGCACAGGCCTGTATTGGATCAGTATAGGGTGCAGGGTGATTTCCCCCCCCCGCCCTCGACCCACCCAGGAGAGATCCACCTAGGAATGGGAGCATATGAATCCCCTCCCAACTGTATAATTCACAAAGACGTCAAGCAAGCATATATTCTTTGTGACCCCAGGTACAGGTTCCGGGCTAGGGACTAAAGTGCTCTCCCTTCTCAAGGACGAATTCCCTGAAGTGTGTCGAATTGTCACCCCCGTCTACCCGTCCTTAGAGGACGATGTCATCATATCTCCCTACAACAGCATCCTGGCTATGAGAGAGCTCACAGAGAATGCGGACTATGTCCTGCCTGTTGGAAATCAGGTTTGTTTTTACAAACCACGTTTCCATATGAGTTGGGAAATTGTGTTAGATGTAAATATAAACAGAATACAATGACTTGCAAATCCTTTTCAAGCCATATTCAGTTGAATATGCTACAAAGACAACATATTTGATGTTCAAACTGATAAACATTTTTTTGTGCAAATAATCATTAACTTTAGAATTTGATGCCAGCAACATGTGACAAAGAAGTTGGGAACGGTGGCAATAAATACTGATAAAGTTGAGAAATGCTCATCAAACACTTATTTGGAACATCCCACAGGTGTGCAGGCTAATTAGGAACAGGTGGGTGCCATGATTGGGTATAAAATCAGCTTCCATGAAATGATAAGTAATTCACAAACAAGGATGGGGCGAGGGTCACCACTTTGTAAGCAAATTGTCGAGCTATTGCAAGGAATTTAGGGATTTTACCGTCTACAGTCCGTAAAATCATCAAAAGGTTCAGAGAATCTGGAGAAATCACTGCACGGAAGCGATAATATTACGGACCTTTGAGCCCTCAGGCGGTACTGCATAAAAACCCACATCAGTGTGTAAAGGATATCACCACATGGGCTCAGGAACACCTCATAAAACCACTGTCAGTAACTACAGTTGGTCGCTACATCTGTAAGTGCAAGTTAAAACTCTGCTATGCAAAGCAAAACCCATTTATCAACAACACCCAGGAACGCCGCTGGCTTCGCTGGGCCCGAGCTCATCTAAGATGGACTGATGCAAAGTGGTAAAGTGTTCTGTAGTCTGACGAGTCCACATTTCAAATTACATTTGGAAACTGTGGACGTGTTGTCCTCCGGAACAAAGAGGAAAATAACCATCTGGATTGTTACAGTCGCAAAGTTCAATAGCCAGCAGCATGTGTGATGGTATGGGGGTGCATTAGTGCCCAAGGCATGGGTAACTTACCCATCTGTGAAGGCACCATTAATGCTGAAAGGTACATACAGCTTTTGGAGCAACATATGTTGTTATCATGGGCGCCCCTGCTTATTTCAGCAAGACAATGCCAAGCCACGTGTTACAACAGCGTGGTTTCGTAGTGAAAGAGTGCGGGTACTTTCCTGGCCCACCTGCAGTCCAGACTTGTCTCCCATAGAAAATGTGCGGTGCATTATGAAGCGTAAAATACGACAGCGGAGACCCCGGACTGTTGAAGGACTGAAGCTCTACATAAAACAAGAATGGGAAAGACTTCCACTTTCAAAGCTTCAACAATTAGTTTTCTCAACTCCCAAACGTTTGAGTGTTGTTAAAAGAAAAGGTGATGTAACACAGTGGTGAACATGCCCTTTCCCAACTACTTTGGCACGTGTTGCAGCCATGAAATTCCAAGTTAATTATTATTTGCAAAAAAAAAAAAAAGTTTATGAGTTTGGACATGAAATATGTTGTCTTTGTAGCATATTCAACTGAATATGGATTGAAAATGATATGATTTGCAAATCATTGTATTCTGTTTATATTTACATCTAACACAATTTCCCAACTTATATGGAAACAGGGTTTGTAGATAGACATTACTTTATCTTGTCTGTTTTTTTTAACCTGGTTCTCCTTCCTTCTTCAGGCACTGATTGAGATGTTGAACAAGATCTCACATACGTGCCATGGCCAAAAGTCCAGGTCCATCCCAAAGGGCGACGTCCTAGTCCCGAGAAAGGGTGGGCTGACAGGGTCCGAGAGGCCTTTTGATGCCATGAATGACATTGTGGCGAAAATGTTGCTCGACCTTACCAGGTACGATATTGTTTGCTGCTCCGTGTATGTAAACAAACACAAATATGCACAAGATGCATGTAAACAAACACAAATATGCACAAGATGCATGTAAACAAACACAAATATGCACCAGGTGTATGTAAACAAACACAAATATGCACAAGATGCATGTAAACAAACACATATGCACAAAGTGTATGTAAACAAACAATTACGCACGAGGTGTATGTAAACAAACACAAATATGCACAAGATGCATGTAAACAAACACAAATATGCACCAGGTGTATGAAAACAAACACAAATATGCACAAGATGCATGTAAACAAACACATATGCACAAAGTGTATGTAAACAAACAAATACTCACGAGGTGTATGTAAACACACACAAATATGCACAAGATGTATGCAAACAAACATAAATATGCACAAGATGCATGTAAACAAACACAAATATGCACCGGGTGTATGTAAACAAACACAAATATGCACCAGGTGTATGTAAAAAAACACAAATATGCACAAGATGCATGTAAACAAACACATATGCACAAAATGTATGTAAACAAACAAATACGCACGAGGTGTATGTAAACAAACACAAATATGCACAAGATGTATGCAAACAAACACAAATATGCACAAGATGAATGCAAACAAACAAATATGCACAGGGTGTATGTAAACACAAATATGCACACAATGTATGTAAACAAACACAAATATGCACAAGATGTACGTAAACAAACACCAATATGGGGTGAGACCCAAAAGGTGAAATACTCAATGAATGCTCGTGTCTGAGGACAACGTACAGAAGGACTTTGACCCAAAACTACTTTTAATCCCGGAAACAGTTCTCTCTAGTTTATGGCAACAGCAGTTACAAAGTCCATCCATCCATCCATTTTCTATCGCTTATTCCCTTTTGGGGTCGCGGGGGGCGCTGGCGCCTATCTCAGCTACAGTCGGGCGGAAGGCGGGGTAAACCCTGGACAAGTCGCCACCTCATCGCAGGGCTAACACAGATAGACAGACAACATTCACACTCACATTCACACACTAGGGCCAACAAAGTCTAGTCCAATAATAAAATAGATTTATGACAAATACGTTATCAATGTAGTATTGTAGCTCTATGTCAACATTTTGACCGAGAACAGCATGCATTGTGCTCAAAATAATTGGCTCGACCAGAACATGTAATAAGACAATTTACACAATATTTCAGCCAATCCACATTGGCAGATCCTTGCATTGATGTTTTAACCTTTCTATCTATCTACCTACCTACCTACCTACCTACCTACCTACCTACCAATCTATCTATCTATCTACCTATCTATTTATTGCGCAGCAGGCGAGGCGAGAACAACTGTAAACCTGATATTTATATACTATGGCTATTTTTAAAACCCTTCTTAAAACACATTTTTATTCACTGGCTTTTAACCCAGCATGAGACTTTAAACTGTTTTTAAATTTTAACTTTTTTAAATGTTTTTAACTGCTTTTTTATCTAACAAATTGTTCTTAGGGTAATTTGCATTTGCTATTTCAATGTGTTTTTTACTTCTGTTTTAAATGTTGTTTTTTTTTGTCTGTCCTTTGCCTTTATTTCTTTGTGGTGTTCAGCCCTTTGTTCTTCAACTGTGATTGTTTTTAGAGGGCTTTATAAATAAAGTTGGTATGGTAGATTTCCATAGGGTACACTTTTCTTTGTCCATAGTCATGGTGTTCCTGGGATGAAAGGCCTCACCTTTTCTCCTCCAAACATATTGCTGGTTATTGTGGCCAAACAGCTCACTTTTTGTTTCATCTGACCACAGAACTTTCCTCCAGAAGGTCTTATCTTTGTCCATGTGGTGTCAGATGAAACAAAAATGGAGTAGTAGATAATGTAGAGGTGTGTTTGTGTAGTAGATAATGTAGAGGTGTGTTTGTGTAGTAGATAATGTAGAGGTGTGTTTGTGTAGTAGATA
>NC_084634.1:41580829-41708329 GCF_033978795.1 Nerophis ophidion
GATTATAATTTGCACCGGAGTATAAATCGCACCTGCCGAAAATGCATAAAAAAGAAGGAAGAAAACATATATACGTCGCACTGGAGTATAAGTCGCATTTTTGGGGGAAATTTATTAGATAAAATCCACCAAGAATAGACATTTGAAAGGCAATTTAAAATAAATAAAGAATAGTGAACACCAGGCTGAATAAGTGTAGGTTCTATGAGGCATAAATAAGCAACTGCTATGTTAACCTAAGAGTCATTCAAATAACTATAACATATAGAACATGCTATACATTTACCAAACTATCTCTCACTCCTGATCCATAAATCCTATGAAATCTTCATTTTCGGTGTTGCTTCTAAACAATTCTGCCAACTCCAAAGGAAGACAATGCGCTGCTTCCTCTTCTATCGGTACGTCGCTTACGTCAGAGTCATCGTCAGGTGCAGTTCCAATCATTCCAGCCTTTCTGAACCCGGACAGGATGGTTTGGGTTGTCACTGAAGCCCGTGCTTTGTCCATCCATCCGATGACATCCAGAAAAGTTGTATGACGCATTCTCCCGGTTGCCGTGAAGCTGTTCTCTCCTTCCATCATCCGCTGCTCCCACAGGCTGCACAGGACTGCCTTAAAGCTCCTTTTCACCGAGATGTCAAGTGGCTGGAGTATTTTGGTTAAGCCTCCGGGGATGATGGCAGGTATGGAGTTTAAAACTTTTAATTTATTTTTTAACTGCGGCGTGATGTGCGTTCGCATGCAGAGCTTTGCCTGCTCTAAAGAAGCCATCTGCATTCAGTAATAGTAGTCTCCGCTTTTTCTCGTTTACTCCAAACTTTCTTTCTGCTGCTTGATTGCCGTTTCCTGCTGCGTATTTCACTACTTCCAGCTTGTAACCTGCAGTATATGCTTTCCTTTTCGGTGCCATTTTTGTTCAGCCCTTTGTTTTTATAAGTTACCGCCAATGTACCGTAGCAGGTATGGTCTTCTTTCCCACAATGCACTTCTGCCATGACCCACCTCCGCCGGAATTTTCATTGGTTGACGTGTGTGTGTGACGATTGCTGTAGCATCTTTTCCCACAATGCATTTCTGCCATGACCCACCTCCGCCGGAATTTTCATTGGTTGACGTGTGTGACGATTGCTGACATCCGGCTAGTCTCATATGTGAATGAGATAAATAATATTTGATATTTTACGGTAATATGTTAATAATTTCACACATAAGTCGCTCCGGAGTATATGTCGCACCCCCGGCCAAACTATGAAAAAAACTGTGACTTATATTCCGAAAAATACGGTACATTCTGTCAGCATTTTTAAATAAAATCCTTTAAATGAGGAATAAACCTGATCCAAATACTGGTTGTTTTCTTGTATCTCACAGGATGAAGCCTTTATTACCCTTTGTGTCCTGGAAGCAAGAAGGCTGGAAGACCAGTCTTTGTTCTGTTCCACCTGTAGGTCTCAACCAATCCCTGCTGGCTTTGTCCAACACCTGCGCTATCAAGTCCACATTTGTAGAGCTGAGAGAACGCTTCACCAAGCTCTACAAGAGGAAGGTTTGTGACCATTTTAATATGCCTCAATGCAGCAGGCCTTTGTTTACACCAGGACATGTACAGGACATGTACAGGACATGTACAGGACATGCACAGGACACGCACAGGACATGCACAGGACACGCACAGGACATGCACAGGACATGTACAGGACATGTACAGGACATGTACAGGACATGTACAGGACATGTACAGGACATGCACAGGACATGCACAGGACATGCACAGGACATGCACAGGACATGCACAGGACACGCACAGGACATGCACAGGACACGCACAGGACACGCACAGGACATGCACAGGACATGTACAGGACATGTACAGGACATGTACAGGACATGTACAGGACATGCACAGGACATGCACAGGACATGCACAGGACATGTACAGGACATGCACAGGACATGCACAGGACATGCACAGGACATGTACAGGACATGCACAGGACATGCACAGGACATGTACAGGACATGCACAGGACATGTACAGGACATGTACAGGACATGTACAGGACATGCACAGGACATGCACAGGACATGTACAGGACATCTCACTGCCACCTCTTCAGGTGTGCACTCACACAATTGCACTTACTAAACTAAATCACACCTAAACAAGAAACAAAATTAACACATTCCATCTTTATTTAGAACATTTTGTAATGCGACTCTGAGTGACAGGTGTCAACAGGTGGTCTGTGAGTGACAGGTGTACTGTGACAAAAAGTGAAATAGAGCAAGTGTACTGTGACAAAAAGTGAAATAGAGCAAGTGTACTGTGACAAAAAGTGAAATAGAGCAAGTGTACTGTGACAAAAAGTGAAATAGAGCAAGTGTACTGTGACAAAAAGTGAAATAGAGCAAGTGTACTGTGACAAAAAGTGAAATAGAGCAAGTGTACTGTGACAAAAAGTGAAATAGAGCAAGTGTACTGTGACAAAAAGTGAAATAGAGCAAGTGTACTGTGACAAAAAGTGAAATAGAGCAAGTGTACTGTGACAAAAAGTGAAATAGAGCAAGTGTACTGTGACAAAAAGTGAAATAGAGCAAGTGTACTGAGACAAAAAGTGAAATAGAGCAAGTGTACTGTGACAAAAAGTGAAATAGAGCAAGTGTACTGAGACAAAAAGTGAAATAGAGCAAGTGTACTGTGACAAAAAGTGAAATAGAGCAAGTGTACTGAGACAGAAAGTGAAATAGAGCAAGTGTACTGTGACAAAAAGTGAAATAGAGCAAGTGTACTGAGACAAAAAGTGAAATAGAGCAAATGTACTGTGGCAAAAAGTGAAATAGAGCAAGTGTACTGTGACAAAAAGTGAAATAGAGCAAGTGTACTGTGACAAAAAGTGAAATAGAGCAAGTGTACTGTGACAAAAAGTGAAATAGAGCAAGTGTACTGTGACAAAAAGTGAAATACAGCAAGTGTACTGTGACAAAAAGTGAAATACAGCAAGTGTACTGTGACAAAAAGTGAAATAGAGCAAGTGTACTGAGACAGAAAGTGAAATAGAGCAAGTGTACTGTGACAAAAAGTGAAATAGAGCAAGTGTACTGAGACAAAAAGTGAAATAGAGCAAATGTACTGTGGCAAAAAGTGAAATAGAGCAAGTGTACTGTGACAAAAAGTGAAATAGAGCAAGTGTACTGTGACAAAAAGTGAAATAGAGCAAGTGTACTGTGGCAAAAAGTGAAATAGAGCAAGTGTACTGAGACAGAAAGTGAAATAGAGGAAGTGTACTGTGACAAAAAGTGAAATAGAGCAAGTGTACTGTGACAAAAAGTGAAATAGAGCAAGTGTACTGTGACAAAAAGTGAAATAGAGCAAGTGTACTGTGACAAAAAGTGAAATAGAGCAAGTGTACTGTGACAAAAAGTGAAATAGAGCAAGTGTACTGTGACAAAAAGTGAAATAGAGCAAGTGTACTGTGACAAAAAGTGAAATAGAGCAAGTGTACTGTGACAAAAAGTGAAATAGAGCAAGTGTACTGTGACAAAAAGTGAAATAGAGCAAGTGTACTGTGACAAAAAGTGAAATAGAGCAAGTGTACTGAGACAAAAAGTGAAATAGAGCAAGTGTACTGTGACAAAAAGTAAAATAGAGCAAGTGTACTGTGACAAAAAGTGAAATAGAGCAAGTGTACTGTGACAAAAAGTGAAATAGAGCAAGTGTACTGTGACAAAAAGTGAAATAGAGCAAGTGTACTGAGACAAAAAGTGAAATAGAGCAAGTGTACTGTGACAAAAAGTGAAATAGAGCAAGTGTACTGTGACAAAAAGTGAAATAGAGCAAGTGTACTGTGACAAAAAGTGAAATAGAGCAAGTGTACTGTGACAAAAAGTGAAATAGAGCAAGTGTACTGTGGCAAAAAGTGAAATAGAGCAAGTGTACTGTGGCAAAAAGTGAAATAGAGCAAGTGTACTGAGACAGAAAGTGAAATAGAGCAAGTGTACTGTGACAAAAAGTGAAATAGAGCAAGTGTACTGTGACAAAAAGTGAAATAGAGCAAGTGTACTGTGACAAAAAGTGAAATAGAGCAAGTGTACTTTGACAAAAAGTGAAATAGAGCAAGTGTACTTTGACAAAAAGTGAAATAGAGCAAGTGTACTGTGACAAAAAGTGAAATAGAGCAAGTGTACTGTGACAAAAAGTGAAATAGAGCAAGTGTACTGTGACAAAAAGTGAAATAGAGCAAGTGTACTGTGACAAAAAGTGAAATAGAGCAAGTGTACTGTGACAAAAAGTGAAATAGAGCAAGTGTACTGTGACAAAAAGTGAAATAGAGCAAGTGTACTGTGACAAAAAGTGAAATAGAGCAAGTGTACTGTGACAAAAAGTGAAATAGAGCAAGTGTACTCTGACAAAAAGTGAAATAGAGCAAGTGTACTCTGACAAAAAGTGAAATAGAGCAAGTGTACTGTGACAAAAAGTGAAATAGAGCAAGTGTACTGTGACAAAAAGTGAAATAGAGCAAGTGTACTGTGACAAAAAGTGAAATAGAGCAAGTGTACTGAGACAAAAAGTGAAATAGAGCAAGTGTACTGAGACAAAAAGTGAAATAGAGCAAGTGTACTGTGGCAAAAAGTGAAATAGAGCAAGTGTACTGTGGCAAAAAGTGAAATAGAGCAAGTGTACTGTGACAAAAAGTGAAATAGAGCAAGTGTACTGTGACAAAAAGTGAAATAGAGCAAGTGTACTGTGACAAAAAGTGAAATAGAGCAAGTGTACTGAGACAAAAAGTGAAATAGAGCAAGTGTGCTGTGACAAAAAGTGAAATAGAGCAAGTGTACTGTGACAAAAAGTGAAATAGAGCAAGTGTACTATGACAAAAAGTGAAATAGAGCAAGTGTACTGTGACAAAAAGTGAAATAGAGCAAGTGTACTGTGACAAAAAGTGAAATAGAGCAAGTGTACTGTGACAAAAAGTGAAATAGAGCAAGTGTACTGAGACAAAAAGTGAAATAGAGCAAGTGTACTGTGACAAAAAGTAAAATAGAGCAAGTGTACTGTGACAAAAAGTGAAATAGAGCAAGTGTACTGTGACAAAAAGTGAAATAGAGCAAGTGTACTGTGACAAAAAGTGAAATAGAGCAAGTGTACTGAGACAAAAAGTGAAATAGAGCAAGTGTACTGTGACAAAAAGTGAAATAGAGCAAGTGTACTGTGACAAAAAGTGAAATAGAGCAAGTGTACTGTGACAAAAAGTGAAATAGAGCAAGTGTACTGTGACAAAAAGTGAAATAGAGCAAGTGTACTGTGACAAAAAGTGAAATAGAGCAAGTGTACTGTGGCAAAAAGTGAAATAGAGCAAGTGTACTGAGACAGAAAGTGAAATAGAGCAAGTGTACTGTGACAAAAAGTGAAATAGAGCAAGTGTACTGTGACAAAAAGTGAAATAGAGCAAGTGTACTGTGACAAAAAGTGAAATAGAGCAAGTGTACTGTGACAAAAAGTGAAATAGAGCAAGTGTACTTTGACAAAAAGTGAAATAGAGCAAGTGTACTGTGACAAAAAGTGAAATAGAGCAAGTGTACTGTGACAAAAAGTGAAATAGAGCAAGTGTACTGTGACAAAAAGTGAAATAGAGCAAGTGTACTGTGACAAAAAGTGAAATAGAGCAAGTGTACTGTGACAAAAAGTGAAATAGAGCAAGTGTACTGAGACAAAAAGTGAAATAGAGCAAGTGTACTGTGACAAAAAGTGAAATAGAGCAAGTGTACTGTGACAAAAAGTGAAATAGAGCAAGTGTACTATGACAAAAAGTGAAATAGAGCAAGTGTACTCTGACAAAAAGTGAAATAGAGCAAGTGTACTGTGACAAAAAGTGAAATAGAGCAAGTGTACTGTGACAAAAAGTGAAATAGAGCAAGTGTACTGTGACAAAAAGTGAAATAGAGCAAGTGTACTGAGACAAAAAGTGAAATAGAGCAAGTGTACTGAGACAAAAAGTGAAATAGAGCAAGTGTACTGTGGCAAAAAGTGAAATAGAGCAAGTGTACTGTGGCAAAAAGTGAAATAGAGCAAGTGTACTGTGACAAAAAGTGAAATAGAGCAAGTGTACTGTGACAAAAAGTGAAATAGAGCAAGTGTACTGTGACAAAAAGTGAAATAGAGCAAGTGTACTGTGACAAAAAGTGAAATAGAGCAAGTGTGCTGTGACAAAAAGTGAAATAGAGCAAGTGTACTATGACAAAAAGTGAAATAAAGCAAGTGTACTGTGACAAAAAGTGAAATAGAGCAAGTGTACTGTGACAAAAAGTGAAATAGAGCAAGTGTACTGTGACAAAAAGTGAAATAGAGCAAGTATACTGAGACAAAAAGTGAAATAGAGCAAGTGTACTGTGACAAAAAGTGAAATAGAGCAAGTATACTGAGACAAAAAGTGAAATAGAGCAAGTGTACTGTGACAAAAAGTGAAATAGAGCAAGTGTACTGTGGCAAAAAGTGAAATAGAGCAAGTGTACTGTGGCAAAAAGTGAAATAGAGCAAGTGTACTGTGACAAAAAGTGAAATAGAGCAAGTGTACTGTGACAAAAAGTGAAATAGAGCAAGTGTACTGTGACAAAAAGTGAAATAGAGCAAGTGTACTGAGACAAAAAGTGAAATAGAGCAAGTGTGCTGTGACAAAAAGTGAAATAGAGCAAGTGTACTGTGACAAAAAGTGAAATAAAGCAAGTGTACTATGACAAAAAGTGAAATAGAGCAAGTGTACTGTGACAAAAAGTGAAATAGAGCAAGTGTACTGTGACAAAAAGTGAAATAGAGCAAGTGTACTGTGACAAAAAGTGAAATAGAGCAAGTGTACTGTGACAAAAAGTGAAATAGAGCAAGTGTACTGTGACAAAAAGTGAAATAGAGCAAGTGTACTGTGACAAAAAGTGAAATAGAGCAAGTGTACTGTGACAAAAAGTGAAATAGAGCAAGTGTACTGTGACAAAAAGTGAAATAGAGCAAGTGTACTGAGACAAAAAGTGAAATAGAGCAAGTGTACTGAGACAAAAAGTGAAATAGAGCAAGTGTACTGTGGCAAAAAGTGAAATAGAGCAAGTGTACTGTGGCAAAAAGTGAAATAGAGCAAGTGTACTGTGACAAAAAGTGAAATAGAGCAAGTGTACTGTGACAAAAAGTGAAATAGAGCAAGTGTACTGTGACAAAAAGTGAAATAGAGCAAGTGTACTGAGACAAAAAGTGAAATAGAGCAAGTGTGCTGTGACAAAAAGTGAAATAAAGCAAGTGTACTGTGACAAAAAGTGAAATAAAGCAAGTGTACTATGACAAAAAGTGAAATAGAGCAAGTGTACTGTGACAAAAAGTGAAATAGAGCAAGTGTACTGTGACAAAAAGTGAAATAGAGCAAGTATACTGAGACAAAAAGTGAAATAGAGCAAGTGTACTGTGACAAAAAGTGAAATAGAGCAAGTATACTGAGACAAAAAGTGAAATAGAGCAAGTGTACTGTGACAAAAAGTGAAATAGAGCAAGTGTACTGTGGCAAAAAGTGAAATAGAGCAAGTGTACTGTGGCAAAAAGTGAAATAGAGCAAGTGTACTGTGACAAAAAGTGAAATAGAGCAAGTGTACTGTGACAAAAAGTGAAATAGAGCAAGTGTACTGTGACAAAAAGTGAAATAGAGCAAGTGTACTGAGACAAAAAGTGAAATAGAGCAAGTGTACTGTGACAAAAAGTGAAATAAAGCAAGTGTACTATGACAAAAAGTGAAATAGAGCAAGTGTACTGTGACAAAAAGTGAAATAGAGCAAGTGTACTGTGACAAAAAGTGAAATAGAGCAAGTGTACTGTGACAAAAAGTGAAATAGAGCAAGTGTACTGTGACAAAAAGTGAAATAGAGCAAGTGTACTGTGACAAAAAGTGAAATAGAGCAAGTGTACTGAGACAAAAAGTGAAATAGAGCAAGTGTACTGTGACAAAAAGTGAAATAGAGCAAGTGTACTGTGACAAAAAGTGAAATAGAGCAAGTGTACTGTGACAAAAAGTGAAATAGAGCAAGTGTACTGTGACAAAAAGTGAAATAGAGCAAGTGTACTGTGACAAAAAGTGAAATAGAGCAAGTGTACTGTGACAAAAAGTGAAATAGAGCAAGTGTACTGTGACAAAAAGTGAAATAGAGCAAGTGTACTGTGACAAAAAGTGAAATAGAGCAAGTGTACTGAGACAAAAAGTGAAATAGAGCAAGTGTACTGTGGCAAAAAGTGAAATAGAGCAAGTGTACTGTGGCAAAAAGTGAAATAGAGCAAGTGTACTGTGGCAAAAAGTGAAATAGAGCAAGTGTACTGTGACAAAAAGTGAAATAGAGCAAGTGTACTGTGACAAAAAGTGAAATAGAGCAAGTGTACTGTGACAAAAAGTGAAATAGAGCAAGTGTACTGAGACAAAAAGTGAAATAGAGCAAGTGTGCTGTGACAAAAAGTGAAATAGAGCAAGTGTACTGTGACAAAAAGTGAAATAAAGCAAGTGTACTATGACAAAAAGTGAAATAGAGCAAGTGTACTGTGACAAAAAGTGAAATAGAGCAAGTGTACTGTGACAAAAAGTGAAATAGAGCAAGTATACTGAGACAAAAAGTGAAATAGAGCAAGTATACTGTGACAAAAAGTGAAATAGAGCAAGTATACTGAGACAAAAAGTGAAATAGAGCAAGTGTACTGTGACAAAAAGTGAAATAGAGCAAGTGTACTGTGGCAAAAAGTGAAATAGAGCAAGTGTACTGTGGCAAAAAGTGAAATAGAGCAAGTGTACTGTGACAAAAAGTGAAATAGAGCAAGTGTACTGTGACAAAAAGTGAAATAGAGCAAGTGTACTGTGACAAAAAGTGAAATAGAGCAAGTGTACTGTGGCAAAAAGTGAAATAGAGCAAGTGTACTGTGACAAAAAGTGAAATAGAGCAAGTGTACTGTGACAAAAAGTGAAATAGAGCAAGTGTACTGTGACAAAAAGTGAAATAGAGCAAGTGTACTGTGACAAAAAGTGTATCCATGAAGTCAACATGTAGTCTGATGACATGTTGCAAAGACTTTCAAGTGTGACTGACATGTCCTGTACTTGCTGTGTAGGCACACCTGCATCATTACCTGCAAGTAGAGGGCATGGAGCCCAGCTTCTTCTCAGAGGCCCTCACGTCCCTCAACTCTCTGATAGATGAGTACCAACATCTGGACTCAGCAACATCCACACCTGACCCTCCCAGACTTACCATCGCTCAATAAAATAAAGCAAACCATTCAAGACAACCAAGCCTTCACTCACACTTGGCAACAGTTGGAATGTACCTCTGTTGAAATCCACTATTTGTCATGACAAATATATCATTTGACATTTGGAAGCTTTTCAAAGGAGGCTTTTTAATCATATTCATCTCATTATGTAAAGCGCCATATTTTCCAGACTATTTTTCCGTATAAGCTGCAAGTTTGGAAGAAAAAATATTACAATCAATGTTTATTTATATAGCCCTAAATCACAAGTGTCTCAAAGGGCTGCACAAACCACAACGACATCCTCGGTAGAGCCCACATAAGGGCAAGGAAAAACTCACCCCAGTGGGACGTCTATGAGAAACCTTGGAGAGGACCCCGATCTATAAGATGCAGATATATACGTTGTGAAATAAGTTATTTACACAGGAATATTTTGTAAATGTTTACATTAATTGTTTTCAAATGAAGCAGTGTAGTATCCGTTAGTCTACAAAATAACATGCTCCCCAACCCCCCAATTTGGTGCAAGATTACTGTGTTTTCCAGACCACAAACCGCACCCGTTTATAAGCCGCACCCACAAAATGTTACAAGAAATAAATGTTTTTCCAAATATTAGCTGCACTGATCTATAAGACACAGATATATACGTTGTGAAATTAGTTATTTACACAGCAATATTCTGTAAATATTTACATTAATTGTTTCCAAATGAAGCAATGTAGTATCTGTTAGTCTACAAAATAACATGCCCCCTCCCCCCATTTCGTGAAAGACTACTGTAATTTCCAGACTACAAAGACAACCAGTTTATAAGCTGCGCCCACAAAATTTCACAAGAAATTCATGTTTTTCCATATATCAGCCGCACTGATCTATGAGACGCAGATATATACGTTGTGAATTGAGTTATTTACATCAGTGGTCCCCAACCACCGGGTACCAGGCCGGGGTTCGATTGGTACCGGGCCACAGAAGAATTTTTTTATTAATTTTTTATTTTTTTATTGAATCAACCCCCTCTTGCCGGGCCACGGGACAAATTATCAAGCGTTGACCGGTCCGCAGCTACAAGAAGGTTGGGGACCACTGATTTGCATTGTGTCTGTAACTCGGCAGTAAAACGGCTGATCAAACAAAACAGAAGTCATGGTCATGGACCCACTAGTTGCGCAAGCTAGCTCTCCAATCAGCTAAACAGGCTCAATAACTCCATGCTGATGTTTTGGTGAATTTGTGAGAATGAAACTATACCATTGTTATTTAATTATGCTAACACAGACACCTGTAAACGTGTTAGCTATTGCTAACGACGCTAGCTTGATTACATCACGATAGCAGGTAGAAATATGCATGAAAACACTCCTCCAGACATCACACATGTAAGAATAGTTGTAGTTATATTGTAAAAGCAGGAAACATTGCTTGGAGTGATGACTGAAGAATCTGTATCCATTTTCCTCTCAGCTCATATTAGTTGAGAAGAACTGTTGTATATTCTTGCTTAGCAGGTTATAGTTTACTTTGTACATCATTTTACATGTTTGCAAATTCACCAAGTCATCAAATTTCAATAACTGTGATTCAATAAAGTTTGTATGTTCTTTATATCCGACATGATGTATTATTATGTGATATTTTTATAGATTATCCCCATATTTTTGCACAATGGGTCAGATATGTAAGACTAGTGAGCAGGAGACAATATCAAGTCATTTTTGTTGTAGAACATGTTTTGTTTTATTCATTATTGACGTGTTTCTTCCTACTTTTATGTTGTATATTTTTACATGAGATTTCATTTGATGATCTATTATTACAACCAAATGTGTTTTATTTACCTTTCAATTTCTACTCCCTCTATTTATCTTTGACTTTCTCCTCTACTGTTGCCAAACAGCATTATTTGAGTTTTAATGAGATTCAAAGAGTCTGTTTTTGTCAAAGCATCTTTTTAATTTGTTATTATTTGTATTATCTTCTGTGTGTTGTCTCCTGAACAAAACATCTGCAAATAAAACTAACTTGAAGTCCTTTGTAACTTTACAAATGTCATTTTTAGAGGGATTGAACAGTTTTGGTTGTAGTTTTGGTCCCTAAAGGAGCCTCCTCAGTGGCTGACATGACATGTGGGGAAATGTGTACACAGTACCAACTTGTTTGCAGCAAATCGGGCCCGGGCAATTGTTTGGTGGGGGGGCAGATATAGACAAAAAAAAAAATTATATTCTTAGGAACATTAATGCAAAAGCTCACAATAATGTCTGATTGGTTGCTAAAAATGTTACAACAGACCAAAATGGAATTGAACATTTTTCTTCTGAATGAGACAGCCAGAATGTACATGAAAATAAAGAATGTTACAATATTAAGTATGAAGGATAAAAGAGTGAATATTGAAGGTCACACCCCCTCTCCACAACAAAGACAGTGAAATATGAAGACAAAGGGACTTACGCTTTGAACTCTGCCCGGCGACACAAGGTTGACGTAGCCCAGCTTTATTAAATAGAACATTTTCAATCATTTGACTGTGAAAGAAGAACTTCCAAAGACATGAGGAGCACAAGTGTGAATGGTGAAGACAAACAAACAGTTGTGGTGTGTGACTGTGACTTACCACAGTGGTGTGTGACTGTGACTTACCACAGTGGTGTGTGACTGTGACTTACCACAGTGGTGTGTGACTGTGACTTACCACAGTGGTGTGTGACTGTGACTTACCACAGTGGTGTGTGACTGTGACTTACCACAGTGGTGTGTGACTGTGACTTACCACAGTGGTGTGTGACTGTGACTTACCACAGTGGTGTCAAGGCTCACACTTGGTGTCAGTCCTCAAGTTACATCAGGGGTCCCCAAACTTTTCGACCCGCCTTGGATTCATATCATCCATTTTCTACCGATTGTCCCTTTTGGGATCACGGGGGGTGCTCAATCAGCTGCATTCGGGTGGAAGGCGTCGTACACCCTGGACAAGTCGCCACCTCATCACAGGGCCAACACAGATAGACAGACAACATTCACACACTGGGGACCATTTAGTGTTGCCAATCAACCTATCCCCAGGTGCATGTCTTTGGAGGTGGGAGGGGCCTATCCCCAGGTGCATGTCTTTGGAGGTGGGAGGGGCCTATCCACAGGTGCATGTCTTTGGAGGTGGGAGGGGCCTATCCACAGGTGCATGTCTTTGGAGGTGGGAGGGGCTTATTCCCAGGTGCATGTCTTTGGAGGTGGGAGGGGCCTATCCCCAGGTGCATGTCTTTGGAGGTGGGAGGGGCCTATCCACAGGTGCATGTCTTTGGAGGTGGGAGGGGCTTATTCCCAGGTGCATGTCTTTGGAGGTGGGAGGGGCCTATCCCCAGGTGCATGTCTTTGGAGGTGGGAGGGGCCTTTCCCCAGGTGCATGTCTTTGGAGGTGGGGGGGGCCTATCCCCAGGTGCATGTCTTTGGAGTTGGGAATGGCCTATCCCCAGGTGCATGTCTTTGGAGGTGGGAGGGGCTTATTCCCAGGTGCATGTCTTTGGAGGTGGGAGGGGCCTATCCCCAGGTGCATGTCTTTGGAGGTGGGAGGGGCCTTTCCCCAGGTGCATGTCTTTGGAGGTGGGGGGGGCCTATCCCCAGGTGCATGTCTTTGGAGGTGGGAGGGGCCTATCCCCAGGTGCATGTCTTTGGAGGTGGGAGGGGCTTATTCCCAGGTGCATGTCTTTGGAGGTGGGAGGGGCTTATTCCCAGGTGCATGTCTTTGGAGGTGGGAGGGGCCTATCCACAGGTTCATGTCTTTGGAGGTGGGAGGGGCTTATTCCCAGGTGCATGTCTTTGGAGGTGGGAGGGGCCTATCCACAGGTTCATGTCTTTGGAGGTGGGAGGGGCCTATCCCACGCAGGCAGGGGAAGAACATGCAAACTCCACACAGAAGGACCCCGAGCCCGGGATTAAACCCAGGACTACTCAAGACCTTCGTATTGTGAGACAGGCGCATTAACCCACATTTATGTATTTGTGTGTGTGTGTGTATATATATATATAAGCTGAATTGGACCAAGCAACCCCCCCGTACCAGAAAGCACTTGATGAAAGCGGATACAACTTCACCCTCACCTATGAACCCACTCCAGGAAACCAACCAAAAAAGAGCAGAAAACGAAACAACATCATCTGGTACAATCCGCCATTCAGCCAAAACGTCTCAACCAACATCGGCCGCAAGTTCCTCACTCTGATCGACAAACACTTCCCCAAAGGCAACACCCTAAGAAAAATATTCAACAAGAACAACATTAAATTGAGCTACAGCTGTATGAATAACATACAACAAATCATTTCAAACCACAACAAAGCAATTGCAAAAGGACTGCCTACCCCCAGACTAAACGACTCTGAAACCAATAAAGGAATGTAACTGTCGCAAGAAACCTGATTGCCCTCTCAACGGAGGGTGCTTACAGACATCAGTCGTTTACCAAGCAAAGGTAACACGCAAGGACATTAACACATCCGACACGTACGTAGGATTAACCGAAGGAGCGTTCAAAACAAGATGGAACAATCACAACGCCTCCTTTAGAAACCAGACTTTGCAGAATTCTACAGAACTCAGCAAACACATTTGGAACCTCAAAGACAATAATGTTGAATATTCAATAACATGGCAAATTCTTGCATCCAGCACACCTTACAACAGTGGTAATAAAAAATGCAACCTATGCTTAAAAGAGAAACTGATTATTATATATCATCCAGATCTATCATCCCTCAACAAGCGCAGTGAAATCATTTCAACATGCCGCCACAGAAGGAAACACCTCCTAAGTAACACATGAGCCAATCACCACACCCTACGCCTGCCTGTACCCACCCACTCTGTGCTCTATATAAACCATTGTATGTGAATGCTTCCATTAAAAGGTCCTGATGATTGAGGGAACCCCTCATGAAACACTTCTGTAGAGATGAAGTAGCCATGTGATTTTTTTCCCACACCTACATATATATATATATATATATATATATATATATATATATATATATATATATATATATATATATATATATCCATCCATCCATTTTCTACCGCTTATTCCCTTTTGGGGTCGCGGGGGGCGCTGGCGCCTATCTCAGCTACAATCGGGCGGAAGGCGGGGTACACCCTGGACAAGTCGCCACCTCATCACAGGGCCAACACAGATAGACAGACAACATTCACACTCACATTCACACACTAGGGCCAATTTAGTGTTGCCAATCAACCTATCCCCAGGTATATATATATATATATATATATATATATATATATATATATATATATATGTATATTTATACAACCCCCCAGGATTTTTATTTTTTTTCTCAGGACCACCCACAGGCCGTAGTTTGGGGACCCCTGGGTCACATGATCAGAGGTGAAGTTGGAGAAAGGTGAAGGTGAGGTGATGAGAGATGAAGGTCACATGATGATAGGTGATGAGAGGTGAAGGTCAGGTGATGAGAGGTGAAGGTCAGATGGTGAAGGTGAGGTGATGAGAGATGAAGGTCAGATGATGAGAGGTGAAAGTGAGGTGATGAGAGGTGAAGGTCAGATGATAAGAGGTGATGAGAGGTGAAGGTCAGATGATGAGAGGTCAAGGTGAGGTGATGAGAGGTGAAGGTCAGATGATAAGAGGTGAAGGTGAGGTGATGAGAGGTCAAGGTCAGATGGTGAAGGTGAGGTGATGAGAGGTGAAGGTCAGATGATGATAGTTGATGAGAGGTGAAGGTCAGATGATAAGAGGTGAAAGTGAGGTGATGAGAGGTGAAGGTCAGATGAAGTGCAGGTCAGATTAGTTGCTGGTCAGATGATGAGAGGTGAAGGTCAGATGAGGTGCAGGTCAGATGATGAGAGGTGAAGGTCAGATTAGTTGCTGGTCAGATGATGAGAGGTGAAGGTCAGAAGAGGTGAAGGTCAGATGAGGTGAAGGTCAGATGAGGTGAAGGTCAGATTAGTTGCTGGTCAGATGATGAGAGGTGAAGGTCAGATGAGGTGAAGGTCAGATGAGGTGAAGGTCAGATGATGAGAGGTGAAAGTCAGATGAGGTGAAGGTCAGATGAGGTGGAGGTCAGATGAGGTGAAGGTCAGATGATGAGAGGTGAAAGTCAGATGAGGTGAAGGTCAGATGAGTTGAAGGTCAGATGAGGTGCAGGTCAGATGAGTTGGAGGTCAGATGAGGTGAAGGTCAGATGAGGTGCAGGTCAGATGAGGTGGAGGTCAGATGAGGTGAAGGTCAGATGAGGTGCAGGTCAGATGAGGTGAAGGTCAGATGAGGTGAAGGTCAGATGAGGTGCAGGTCAGATGAGGTGGAGGTCAGATGAGGTGAAGGTCAGATGAGGTGCAGGTCAGATGAGGTGAAGGTCAGATGAGGTGAAGGTCAGATGAGGTGGAGGTCAGATGAGGTGCAGGTCAGATGAGGTGGAGGTCAGATGAGGTGCATGTCCGATGATGAGAGGTGAAGGTCAGATGAGGTGAAGGTCAGATGAGGTGAAGGTCAGATGAGGTGAAGGTCAGATGAGGTGCAGGTCAGATGATGAGGTGAAGGTCAGATGAGGTGAAGGTCAGAGAACATGTCCCCTGACTGAGCACAAGTCTTCTGACAAACACAGGAAGTGATCCACTGCATCTTCCAGTCCACCCGAGCGCCCCCCGAGCAGCTGAAGGTGACCTTGATGATGCGGGACTTGTTGGGGGTGCAGCAGCGCTGGTGGGTGCAGGTGCCGCAGTAGGTGGGCCGGAACCTCCTGGTGCTGGTGCAGCCTGACAGTCTCAGCACTTCTCCTCTTGTTGCCTGGAACTGAGGTTGGCATCTTTTCCCTTTTGCCACCTGCGGGCCACAAGTCACTCTTACTGCACTTCCACCGCCACAGCAGACTTTTATTGTGGTAAGCACCTTAGTGGCGCTCCTGGTGTTCCTCCCGCACGGGCGCAGCAGACACAGGCGCCGCTCCTTGCTCATCTCACATTCGCGGTTGTCGTTGCTGACGCGCACGGAGATGCCCAGGCCGCAGGACTTGGAGCAGGGACTCCACATGGTGGTCTGGACCAGACAGTTCTTCTTCCAGGCCACGTTAGGATCCCTGTAAGCTTCAGTCACAACCACACAACACCACCTTCTTTGGGACTTGTCTAAATAACACTGGATACAAGTTACAAAAATGACTTTAAAGGGTTCTGGTAGATAAGCCACGCCCATTACCTTTTAAGGAGAACAATGTCTTTCATACATTACCCTCACCTGACTATAAGCCGCAGAAATATACCTTAATTGTTTACAAACTGTGTCAGTAGGTGGGAGCAGTAAAATGGCCGATCAAACAAAACAGAAGTCATGGTCATGGACCCACTAGTTGCGCAAGCTAGCTCGCCAATCAGCTAAACAGACTCAATAACTCCACTTAGTTATATTGTCAAACTTACAAAAATTAATTGGCATAGGAGTAGGAACGCTACGGATGGCTAAAAGACTAAACGACACTTAGTTTGAGTCTGAAACACTAAATGGAAGGACAGTCTAAAGCAGTGGTTCTTAACCTGGGTTCGATGGAACCCTAGGGGTTCAGTGAGTCGGCATCAGGGGTTCGATGGAGGTCAAAACACACCAGATTCATCGTGTCAATAAAAACTTCTACCTATCGGTGTATTACGGATACGGCAACAGCAGAAGTCATTTCTTGTGAGTTTATGCACTGTGTCGGTTTTGTTCTTTGAACAAGGTGATGTTCATGCACCGTTCATTTTGTGCACCAGTAAAAAAAACATAATAAAATTTAGTATGGGGATATATTCACCATTAAAGGCCTACTGAAAGCCACTACTAGCCACCACGCAGTCTGATAGTTTATATATCAATGATGAAATATTAACATTGCAACACATGCCAATACGGCCGCTTTAGTTTACTAAATTACAATTTTAAATTTCCCGGGAGTTTCGTCTTGAAAATGTCGTGTAATGATGACGTGTATGCAGGACGCCACGGGTTTTTAGGAAGTATGAGCGCTGCACACACACACAGCTAAATGTCGTCTGCTTTAACGGCATAATTACACAGTATTTTGGAGATCTGTGTTGCTGAATCTTTTGCAATTTGTTCAGTTAATATTGGAGAAGTCACAGTAGAAAGATGGAGTTGGGAAGCTTTAGCCTTTAACCACACAAACACACGGTGATTCCTTGTTTAAAATCCCTGGAGGTGAAACTTTACTATGGATCAGAGCGCGGTCACGCGAACATGAATCACGACGGAATGTCAACCAGCAGATTTCGGTGAGAAAATTGTGGCTAAAAAGTCAGTTCTTACCAGATAAGAGCTGAGCTTGTGCCTCCCATACAGCTGCCGTCGACTCCCCTGAGACACTGGCGTCAACACACCCGTGGACACACCCCTCCGACTATCAGGTACTATTTAACTCACTAAAACACTAGCAACACAATAGAAAGATAAGGGATTTCCCAGAATTATCCTAGTAAATGTCTCTAAAAACTTCAGGATCCGTCCCAATGCAATCGCGTTTTTGTTTTTTTTTTTGGGGGGGGGGGGGTTTCTAGTCCGTTGTTATCAATATCTTCAAAACACGAATCTTTCATCCTCGCTCAAATTAATGGGGAAATTGTCGTTTTCTCGGTCCGAATAGCACTTTTTGTTGGAGGCTCCCATTAAAAACAATGTGAATATGTGAGGAGTCATCAACATGTGATGTCATCAACATGTGACGTCATCAACATGTGACGTCATCAACATGTGATGTCATCAACATGTGACGTCATCAACATGTGACGTCATCAACATGTGATGTCATCAACATGTGACGTCATCAACATGTAACGTCATCAACATGTGATGTCATCAACATGTGACGTCATCAACATGTGACGTCATCAACATGTGATGTCATCAACATGTGACGTCATCAACATGTGACGTCATCGTCTGCAACTTCCGGTAGAGGCAGGACTTTTATCTTAGCACCGACAGTTGCCAACTTTATCACCGATGTTCTCTACTAAATCCTTTCAGCAAAAATATGGCGATATCGCGAAATGATGAAGTATGACACATAGAATGGAGCTGCTATCCCCGTTTAAATAAGAACATCTCATTTCAGTAGGCCTTTAAATAGTGGCTTATTAACGTGCAAATTAGTAAAATATTGGCTCTAATTAGTCATTATTAAGTACTTATTAATGCCTTATTTGGCATGGCCTCATTATAACCCTAACCCTCTACCTAACCCTAACCAAATAACTCCGAATTAAGTCTTTGTTACTTAGAATATGTTCTCCATACTAAAGTGTTACCAAAAACACATAACTTTGCCTTGAATTTAAAACTTTTTTTATTTTTTTTTCCACTAAGAAGGGTTCGGTGACTGCGCACATGAAACTAATGGGGTTCGGTACCTCTAACAAGGTTAAGAACCACTAGTCTAAAGTATGGCACCATAGCACAAACAATAACACTTTTTTTTTAAAGTGAAGAAAAGTCCATCAATTTGCTGCACTGTTTTATAAGCCGCAGAGTTCAAAGTGAAGGGAAATGGTGTCGCTTATAGTCTGGAACTTACAGTAGTGCAGAAATGTCCTGAGTCATGCACGAGTACAGCAAGATGTGCGGTCTAGATGATCTCACACTGACTGGTGCTGGTCTGGCTGCTGTTGAGTACATGAGGAGGTTACCTGGACAACACACCTGACATGTAGACCGTGTCCTGGGCATGTTTCCTTGGACTCAGGCTGGCTGCTTTGTTTCCCATCAGTGGGGCGGGTCCCAGAAGTGCAGCAGGCTTCTGCAAGAATGCTGGAGTACATCCGATGGATCCTCCGATGCAGGTGCACTTGTACAGAGGACTAGGCTGGAACGCCTCTCCATTCTCATACTGGCCTCCATTCAGGTCACATCCAATTGCCATCATGTCTACAACACAGGTCACATCCAACCACCATCAGGTCTACAACACAGGTCACATCCAACCGCCATCAGGTCTACAACACAGGTCACATCCAACCGCCATCAGGTCTACAACAGAGGTCACATCCAACCGCCATCATGTCTACAACACAGGTCACATCCAACCGCCATCAGGTCTACAACACAGGTCACATCCAACCGCCATCAGGTCTACAACACAGGTCACATCCAACCGCCATCAGGTCTACAACACAGGTCACATCCAACCGCCATCAGGTCTACAACACAGGTCACATCCAACCGCCATCAGGTCTACAACACAGGTCACATCCAACCGCCATCAGGTCTACAACACAGGTCACATCCAACCGCCATCAGGTCTACAACACAGGTCACATCCAACCGCCATCAGGTCTACAACACAGGTCACATCCAACCGCCATCAGGTCTACAACACAGGTCACATCCAACCGCCATCAGGTCTACAACACAGGTCACATCCAACCGCCATCAGGTCTACAACACAGGTCACATCCAACCGCCATCAGGTCTACAACACAGGTCACATCCAACCGCCATCAGGTCTACAACACAGGTCACATCCAACCGCCATCAGGTCTACAACACAGGTCACATCCAACCGCCATCAGGTCTACAACACAGGTCACATCCAACCGCCATCAGGTCTACAACACAGGTCACATCCAACCGCCATCAGGTCTACAACACAGGTCACATCCAACCGCCATCAGGTCTACAACACAGGTCACATCCAACCGCCATCAGGTCTACAACACAGGTCACATCCAACCGCCATCAGGTCTACAACACAGGTCACATCCAACCGCCATCAGGTCTACAACACAGGTCACATCCAACCGCCATCAGGTCTACAACACAGGTCACATCCAACCGCCATCAGGTCTACAACACAGGTCACATCCAACCGCCATCAGGTCTACAACACAGGTCACATCCAACCGCCATCATGTCTACAACACAGGTCACATCCAACCACCATCAGATCTACAACACAGGTCACATCCAACCGCCATCAGGTCTACAACACAGGTCACATCCAACCGCCATCAGGTCTACAATACAGGTCACATCCAACCGCCATCAGGTCTACAACACAGGTCACATCCAACCGCCATCAGGTCTACAACACAGGTCACATCCAACCGCCATCAGGTCTACAACACAGGTCACATCCAACCGCCATCAGGTCTACAACACAGGTCACATCCAACCGCCATCAGGTCTACAACACAGGTCACATCCAATTGCCATCATGTCTACAACACAGGTCACATCCAACCGCCATCAGGTCTACAACACAGGTCACATCCAACCGCCATCAGGTCTACAACAGAGGTCACATCCAACCGCCATCAGGTCTACAACACAGGTCACATCCAACCGCCATCAGGTCTACAACACAGGTCACATCCAACCGCCATCAGGTCTACAACACAGGTCACATCCAACCGCCATCAGGTCTACAACACAGGTCACATCCAACCGCCATCAGATCTACAACACAGGTCACATCCAACCGCCATCAGGTCTACAACACAGGTCACATCCAACCGCCATCAGGTCTACAACACAGGTCACATCCAACCGCCATCAGGTCTACAACACAGGTCACATCCAACCGCCATCAGGTCTACAACACAGGTCACATCCAACCGCCATCAGGTCTACAACACAGGTCACATCCAACCGCCATCAGGTCTACAACACAGGTCACATCCAACCGCCATCAGGTCTACAACACAGGTCACATCCAACCGCCATCAGGTCTACAACACAGGTCACATCCAACCGCCATCAGGTCTACAACACAGGTCACATCCAACCGCCATCATGTCTACAACACAGGTCACATCCAACCGCCATCAGATCTACAACACAGGTCACATCCAACCGCCATCAGGTCTACAACACAGGTCACATCCAACCGCCATCAGGTCTACAACACAGGTCACATCCAACCGCCATCAGGTCTACAACACAGGTCACATCCAACCGCCATCAGGTCTACAACACAGGTCACATCCAACCGCCATCAGGTCTACAACACAGGTCACATCCAATTGCCATCATGTCTACAACACAGGTCACATCCAACCGCCATCAGGTCTACAACACAGGTCACATCCAACCGCCATCAGGTCTACAACACAGGTCACATCCAACCGCCATCAGGTCTACAACACAGGTCACATCCAACCGCCATCAGGTCTACAACACAGGTCACATCCAACCGCCATCAGGTCTACAACACAGGTCACATCCAACCGCCATCAGGTCTACAACACAGGTCACATCCAACCGCCATCAGGTCTACAACACAGGTCACATCCAACCGCCATCAGGTCTACAACACAGGTCACATCCAACCGCCATCAGGTCTACAACACAGGTCACATCCAATTGCCATCATGTCTACAACACAGGTCACATCCAACCGCCATCAGGTCTACAACACAGGTCACATCCAACCGCCATCAGGTCTACAACACAGGTCACATCCAATTGCCATCATGTCTACAACACAGGTCACATCCAACCGCCATCAGGTCTACAACAGAGGTCACATCCAACCGCCATCAGGTCTACAACACAGGTCACATCCAACCGCCATCAGGTCTACAACACAGGTCACATCCAATTGCCATCATGTCTACAACACAGGTCACATCCAACCGCCATCAGGTCTACAACACAGGTCACATCCAACCGCCATCAGGTCTACAACACAGGTCACATCCAACCGCCATCAGGTCTACAACACAGGTCACATCCAACCGCCATCAGGTCTACAACACAGGTCACATCCAATTGCCATCATGTCTACAACACAGGTCACATCCAACCGCCATCAGGTCTACAACACAGGTCACATCCAACCGCCATCAGGTCTACAACACAGGTCACATCCAACCGCCATCAGGTCTACAACACAGGTCACATCCAACCGCCATCAGGTCTACAACACAGGTCACATCCAACCGCCATCAGGTCTACAACACAGGTCACATCCAACCGCCATCAGGTCTACAACACAGGTCACATCCAATTGCCATCAGGTCTACAACACAGGTCACATCGAACCGCCATCAGGTCTACAACACAGGTCACATCCAACCGCCATCAGGTCTACAACACAGGTCACATCCAACCGCCATCAGGTCTACAACACAGGTCACATCCAACCGCCATCAGGTCTACAACACAGGTCACATCCAACCGCCATCAGGTCTACAACACAGTTCACATCCAATTGCCGTCAGCTCTACAACACAGGTCACATCCAACCGCCATCTGGTCTACAACACAGGTCACATCCAACCGCCATCAGGTCTACAACACAGGTCACATCCAACCGCCATCAGGTCTACAACACAGGTCACATCCAACCGCCATCAGGTCTACAACACAGGTCACATCCAACCGCCATCAGGTCTACAACACAGGTCACATCCAACCGCCATCAGGTCTACAACACAGGTCACATCCAACCGCCATCAGGTCTACAACACAGGTCACATCCAACCGCCATCAGGTCTACAACACAGGTCACATCCAACCGCCATCAGGTCTACAACACAGGTCACATCCAACCGCCATCAGGTCTACAACACAGGTCACATCCAACCGCCATCAGGTCTACAACACAGGTCACATCCAACCGCCATCAGGTCTACAACACAGGTCACATCCAACCGCCATCAGGTCTACAACACAGGTCACATCCAACCGCCATCAGGTCTACAACACAGGTCACATCCAACCGCCGTCAGATCTACAACACAGGTCACATCCAACCGCCATCAGGTCTACAACACAGGTCACATCCAACCGCCGTCAGGTCTACAACACAGGTCACATCCAACCGCCATCAGGTCTACAACACAGGTCACATCCAACCGCCGTCAGGTCTACAACACAGGTCACATCCAACCGCCATCAGGTCTACAACACAGGTCACATCCAACCGCCATCAGGTCTACAACACAGGTCACATCCAACCGCCATCAGGTCTACAACACAGGTCACATCCAACCGCCATCAGGTCTACAACACAGGTCACATCCAACCGCCATCAGGTCTACAACACAGGTCACATCCAACCACCATCAGATCTACAACACAGGTCACATCCAACCGCCATCAGGTCTACAACACAGGTCACATCCAACCGCCATCAGGTCTACAACACAGGTCACATCCAACCGCCATCAGGTCTACAACACAGGTCACATCCAACCGCCATCAGGTCTACAACACAGGTCACATCCAACCGCCATCAGGTCTACAACACAGGTCACATCCAACCGCCATCAGGTCTACAACACAGGTCACATCCAACCGCCATCAGGTCTACAACACAGGTCACATCCAACCGCCATCAGGTCTACAACACAGGTCACATCCAACCGCCATCAGGTCTACAACAGAGGTCACATCCAGCCGCCATCAGGTCTACAACACAGGTCACATCCAACCGCCATCAGGTCTACAACACAGGTCACATCCAATTGCCATCATGTCTACAACACAGGTCACATCCAACCGCCATCAGGTCTACAACACAGGTCACATCCAACCGCCATCAGGTCTACAACACAGGTCACATCCAACCGCCATCAGGTCTACAACATAGGTCACATCCAACCGCCATCAGGTCTACAACACAGGTCACATCCAATTGCCATCATGTCTACAACACAGGTCACATCCAACCGCCATCAGGTCTACAACACAGGTCACATCCAACCGCCATCAGGTCTACAACACAGGTCACATCCAACCGCCATCAGGTCTACAACACAGGTCACATCCAACCGCCATCAGGTCTACAACACAGGTCACATCCAATTGCCATCAGGTCTACAACACAGGTCACATCGAACCGCCATCAGGTCTACAACACAGGTCACATCCAACCGCCATCAGGTCTACAACACAGGTCACATCCAACCGCCATCAGGTCTACAACACAGGTCACATCCAACCGCCATCAGGTCTACAACACAGGTCACATCCAACCGCCATCAGGTCTACAACACAGTTCACATCCAATTGCCGTCAGCTCTACAACACAGGTCACATCCAACCGCCATCTGGTCTACAACACAGGTCACATCCAACCGCCATCAGGTCTACAACACAGGTCACATCCAACCGCCATCAGGTCTACAACACAGGTCACATCCAACCGCCATCAGGTCTACAACACAGGTCACATCCAACCGCCATCAGGTCTACAACACAGGTCACATCCAACCGCCATCAGGTCTACAACACAGGTCACATCCAACCGCCATCAGGTCTACAACACAGGTCACATCCAACCGCCATCAGGTCTACAACACAGGTCACATCCAACCGCCATCAGGTCTACAACACAGGTCACATCCAACCGCCATCAGGTCTACAACACAGGTCACATCCAACCGCCATCAGGTCTACAACACAGGTCACATCCAACCGCCATCAGGTCTACAACACAGGTCACATCCAACCGCCATCAGGTCTACAACACAGGTCACATCCAACCGCCATCAGGTCTACAACACAGGTCACATCCAACCGCCATCAGGTCTACAACACAGGTCACATCCAACCGCCATCAGATCTACAACACAGGTCACATCCAACCGCCATCAGGTCTACAACACAGGTCACATCCAACCGCCGTCAGGTCTACAACACAGGTCACATCCAACCGCCGTCAGGTCTACAACACAGGTCACATCCAACCGCCGTCAGGTCTACAACACAGGTCACATCCAACCGCCATCAGGTCTACAACACAGGTCACATCCAACCGCCATCAGGTCTACAACACAGGTCACATCCAACCGCCATCAGGTCTACAACACAGGTCACATCCAACCGCCATCAGGTCTACAACACAGGTCACATCCAACCGCCATCAGGTCTACAACACAGGTCACATCCAACCACCATCAGATCTACAACACAGGTCACATCCAACCGCCATCAGGTCTACAACACAGGTCACATCCAACCGCCATCAGGTCTACAACACAGGTCACATCCAACCGCCATCAGGTCTACAACACAGGTCACATCCAACCGCCATCAGGTCTACAACACAGGTCACATCCAACCGCCATCAGGTCTACAACACAGGTCACATCCAACCGCCATCAGGTCTACAACACAGGTCACATCCAACCGCCATCAGGTCTACAACACAGGTCACATCCAACCGCCATCAGGTCTACAACACAGGTCACATCCAACCGCCATCAGGTCTACAACAGAGGTCACATCCAACCGCCATCAGGTCTACAACACAGGTCACATCCAACCGCCATCAGGTCTACAACACAGGTCACATCCAATTGCCATCATGTCTACAACACAGGTCACATCCAACCGCCATCAGGTCTACAACACAGGTCACATCCAACCGCCATCAGGTCTACAACACAGGTCACATCCAACCGCCATCAGGTCTACAACATAGGTCACATCCAACCGCCATCAGGTCTACAACACAGGTCACATCCAATTGCCATCATGTCTACAACACAGGTCACATCCAACCGCCATCAGGTCTACAACACAGGTCACATCCAACCGCCATCAGGTCTACAACACAGGTCACATCCAACCGCCATCAGGTCTACAACACAGGTCACATCCAACCGCCATCAGGTCTACAACACAGGTCACATCCAACCGCCATCAGGTCTACAACACAGGTCACATCCAATTGCCGTCAGCTCTACAACACAGGTCACATCCAACCGCCATCTGGTCTACAACACAGGTCACATCCAACCGCCATCAGGTCTACAACACAGGTCACATCCAACCGCCATCAGGTCTACAACACAGGTCACATCCAACCGCCATCAGGTCTACAACACAGGTCACATCCAACCGCCATCAGGTCTACAACACAGGTCACATCCAACCGCCATCAGGTCTACAACACAGGTCACATCCAACCGCCATCAGGTCTACAACACAGGTCACATCCAATTGCCATCATGTCTACAACACAGGTCACATCCAACCGCCATCAGGTCTACAACACAGGTCATATCCAACCGCCATCAGGTCTACAACACAGGTCACATCCAACCGCCATCAGGTCTACAACACAGGTCACATCCAACCGCCATCAGGTCTACAACATAGGTCACATCCAACCGCCATCAGGTCTACAACACAGGTCACATCCAACCGCCATCAGGTCTACAACACAGGTCACATCCAACCGCCATCAGGTCTACAACACAGGTCACATCCAATTGCCATCATGTCTACAACACAGGTCACATCCAACCGCCATCAGGTCTACAACACAGGTCACATCCAACCGCCATCAGGTCTACAACACAGGTCACATCCAACCGCCATCAGGTCTACAACACAGGTCACATCCAACCACCATCAGATCTACAACACAGGTCACATCCAACCGCCATCAGGTCTACAACAGAGGTCACATCCAACCGCCATCAGGTCTACAACACAGGTCACATCCAACCGCCATCAGGTCTACAACAGAGGTCACATCCAACCGCCATCAGGTCTACAACACAGGTCACATCCAACCGCCATCAGGTCTACAACACAGGTCACATCCAACCGCCATCAGGTCTACAACACAGGTCACATCCAACCGCCATCAGGTCTACAACACAGGTCACATCCAACCACCATCAGATCTACAACACAGGTCACATCCAACCGCCATCAGGTCTACAACACAGGTCACATCCAACCGCCATCAGGTCTACAACACAGGTCACATCCAACCGCCATCAGGTCTACAACACAGGTCACATCCAACCGCCATCAGGTCTACAACACAGGTCACATCCAACCGCCATCAGGTCTACAACACAGGTCACATCCAACCGCCATCAGGTCTACAACACAGGTCACATCCAACCGCCATCAGGTCTACAACACAGGTCACATCCAACCGCCATCAGGTCTACAACACAGGTCACATCCAACCGCCATCAGGTCTACAACACAGGTCACATCCAACCGCCATCAGGTCTACAACACAGGTCACATCCAACCGCCATCATGTCTACAACACAGGTCACATCCAACCACCATCAGATCTACAACACAGGTCACATCCAACCGCCATCAGGTCTACAACACAGGTCACATCCAACCGCCATCAGGTCTACAACACAGGTCACATCCAACCGCCATCAGGTCTACAACACAGGTCACATCCAACCGCCATCAGGTCTACAACACAGGTCACATCCAACCGCCATCAGGTCTACAACACAGGTCACATCCAATTGCCATCATGTCTACAACACAGGTCACATCCAACCGCCATCAGGTCTACAACACAGGTCACATCCAACCGCCATCAGGTCTACAACACAGGTCACATCCAACCGCCATCAGGTCTACAACACAGGTCACATCCAACCGCCATCAGGTCTACAACACAGGTCACATCCAACCGCCATCAGGTCTACAACACAGGTCACATCCAACCGCCATCAGGTCTACAACACAGGTCACATCCAATTGCCATCATGTCTACAACACAGGTCACATCCAACCGCCATCAGGTCTACAACACAGGTCACATCCAACCGCCATCAGGTCTACAACACAGGTCACATCCAATTGCCATCATGTCTACAACACAGGTCACATCCAACCGCCATCAGGTCTACAACAGAGGTCACATCCAACCGCCATCAGGTCTACAACACAGGTCACATCCAACCGCCATCAGGTCTACAACACAGGTCACATCCAATTGCCATCATGTCTACAACACAGGTCACATCCAACCGCCATCAGGTCTACAACACAGGTCACATCCAACCGCCATCAGGTCTACAACACAGGTCACATCCAACCGCCATCAGGTCTACAACACAGGTCACATCCAACCGCCATCAGGTCTACAACCACAGGTCACATCCAATTGCCATCATGTCTACAACACAGGTCACATCCAACCGCCATCAGGTCTACAACACAGGTCACATCCAACCGCCATCAGGTCTACAACACAGGTCACATCCAACCGCCATCAGGTCTACAACACAGGTCACATCCAACCGCCATCAGGTCTACAACACAGGTCACATCCAACCGCCATCAGGTCTACAACACAGGTCACATCCAACCGCCATCAGGTCTACAACACAGGTCACATCCAATTGCCATCAGGTCTACAACACAGGTCACATCCAACCGCCATCAGGTCTACAACACAGGTCACATCCAACCGCCATCAGGTCTACAACACAGGTCACATCCAACCGCCATCAGGTCTACAACACAGGTCACATCCAACCGCCATCAGGTCTACAACACAGGTCACATCCAACCGCCATCAGGTCTACAACACAGGTCACATCCAACCGCCATCAGGTCTACAACACAGGTCACATCCAACCGCCATCAGGTCTACAACACAGTTCACATCCAATTGCCGTCAGCTCTACAACACAGGTCACATCCAACCGCCATCAGGTCTACAACACAGGTCACATCCAACCGCCATCAGGTCTACAACACAGGTCACATCCAACCGCCATCAGGTCTACAACACAGGTCACATCCAACCGCCATCAGGTCTACAACACAGGTCACATCCAACCGCCATCAGGTCTACAACACAGGTCACATCCAACCGCCATCAGGTCTATCTACACACAGGTCACATCCAACCGCCATCAGATCTACAACACAGGTCACATCCAACCGCCATCAGGTCTACAACACAGGTCACATCCAACCGCCATCAGGTCTACAACACAGGTCACATCCAACCGCCATCAGGTCTACAACACAGGTCACATCCAACCGCCATCAGGTCTACAACACAGGTCACATCCAACCGCCATCAGGTCTACAACACAGGTCACATCCAACCGCCATCAGGTCTACAACACAGGTCACATCCAACCGCCATCAGGTCTACAACACAGGTCACATCCAACCGCCATCAGGTCTACAACACAGGTCACATCCAACCGCCATCAGATCTACAACACAGGTCACATCCAACCGCCGTCAGGTCTACAACACAGGTCACATCCAACCGCCGTCAGGTCTACAACACAGGTCACATCCAACCGCCGTCAGGTCTACAACACAGGTCACATCCAACCGCCGTCAGGTCTACAACACAGGTCACATCCAACCGCCATCAGGTCTACAACACAGGTCACATCCAACCGCCATCAGGTCTACAACACAGGTCACATCCAACCGCCATCAGGTCTACAACACAGGTCACATCCAACCGCCATCAGGTCTACAACACAGGTCACATCCAACCGCCATCAGGTCTACAACACAGGTCACATCCAACCGCCATCAGGTCTACAACACAGGTCACATCCAACCGCCATCAGGTCTACAACACAGGTCACATCCAACCGCCATCAGGTCTACAACACAGGTCACATCCAACCGCCATCAGGTCTACAACACAGGTCACATCCAACCGCCATCAGGTCTACAACACAGGTCACATCCAACCGCCATCAGGTCTACAACACAGGTCACATCCAACCGCCATCAGGTCTACAACACAGGTCACATCCAACCGCCATCAGGTCTACAACACAGGGTCACATCCAATTGCCATCATGTCTACAACACAGGTCACATCCAACCGCCATCAGGTCTACAACACAGGTCACATCCAACCGCCATCAGGGTCTACAACACAGGTCACATCCAATTGCCATCATGTCTACATCACAGGTCACATCCAACCGCCATCAGGTCTACAACACAGGTCACATCCAATTGCCATCATGTCTACAACACAGGTCACATCCAACCGCCATCAGGTCTACAACAGAGGTCACATCCAACCGCCATCAGGTCTACAACACAGGTCACATCCAACCGCCATCAGGTCTACAACACAGGTCACATCCAATTGCCATCATGTCTACAACACAGGTCACATCCAACCGCCATCAGGTCTACAACACAGGTCACATCCAACCGCCATCAGGTCTACAACACAGGTCACATCCAACCGCCATCAGGTCTACAACAGAGGTCACATCCAACCGCCATCAGGTCTACAACACAGGTCACATCCAACCGCCATCAGGTCTACAACACAGGTCACATCCAATTGCCATCATGTCTACAACACAGGTCACATCCAACCGCCATCAGGTCTACAACACAGGTCACATCCAACCGCCATCAGGTCTACAACACAGGTCACATCCAACCGCCATCAGGTCTACAACACAGGTCACATCCAACCGCCATCAGGTCTACAACACAGGTCACATCCAATTGCCATCATGTCTACAACACAGGTCACATCCAACCGCCATCAGGTCTACAACACAGGTCACATCCAACCGCCATCAGGTCTACAACACAGGTCACATCCAACCGCCATCAGGTCTACAACACAGGTCACATCCAACCGCCATCAGGTCTACAACACAGGTCACATCCAACCGCCATCAGGTCTACAACACAGGTCACATCCAATTGCCGTCAGCTCTACAACACAGGTCACATCCAACCGCCATCTGGTCTACAACACAGGTCACATCCAACCGCCATCAGGTCTACAACACAGGTCACATCCAACCGCCATCAGGTCTACAACACAGGTCACATCCAACCGCCATCAGGTCTACAACACAGGTCACATCCAACCGCCATCAGGTCTACAACACAGGTCACATCCAACCGCCATCAGGTCTACAACACAGGTCACATCCAACCGCCATCAGGTCTACAACACAGGTCACATCCAATTGCCATCATGTCTACAACACAGGTCACATCCAACCGCCATCAGGTCTACAACACAGGTCATATCCAACCGCCATCAGGTCTACAACACAGGTCACATCCAACCGCCATCAGGTCTACAACACAGGTCACATCCAACCGCCATCAGGTCTACAACATAGGTCACATCCAACCGCCATCAGGTCTACAACACAGGTCACATCCAACCGCCATCAGGTCTACAACACAGGTCACATCCAACCGCCATCAGGTCTACAACACAGGTCACATCCAATTGCCATCATGTCTACAACACAGGTCACATCCAACCGCCATCAGGTCTACAACACAGGTCACATCCAACCGCCATCAGGTCTACAACACAGGTCACATCCAACCGCCATCAGCTCTACAACACAGGTCACATCCAACCACCATCAGATCTACAACACAGGTCACATCCAACCGCCATCAGGTCTACAACAGAGGTCACATCCAACCGCCATCAGGTCTACAACACAGGTCACATCCAACCGCCATCAGGTCTACAACAGAGGTCACATCCAACCGCCATCAGGTCTACAACACAGGTCACATCCAACCGCCATCAGGTCTACAACACAGGTCACATCCAACCGCCATCAGGTCTACAACACAGGTCACATCCAACCGCCATCAGGTCTACAACACAGGTCACATCCAACCGCCATCAGATCTACAACACAGGTCACATCCAACCGCCATCAGGTCTACAACACAGGTCACATCCAACCGCCATCAGGTCTACAACACAGGTCACATCCAACCGCCATCAGGTCTACAACACAGGTCACATCCAACCGCCATCAGGTCTACAACACAGGTCACATCCAACGCCATCAGGTCTACAACACAGGTCACATCCAACCGCCATCAGGTCTACAACACAGGTCACATCAACCGCCATCAGGTCTACAACACAGGTCACATCCAACCGCCATCAGGTCTACAACACAGGTCACATCCAACCGCCATCAGGTCTACAACACAGGTCACATCCAACCGCCATCAGGTCTACAACACAGGTCACATCCAACCGCCATCATGTCTACAACACAGGTCACATCCAACCACCATCAGATCTACAACACAGGTCACATCCAACCGCCATCAGGTCTACAACACAGGTCACATCCAACCGCCATCAGGTCTACAACACAGGTCACATCCAACCGCCATCAGGTCTACAACACAGGTCACATCCAACCGCCATCAGGTCTACAACACAGGTCACATCCAACCGCCATCAGGTCTACAACACAGGTAACATCCAATTGCCATCATGTCTACAACACAGGTCACATCCAACCGCCATCAGGTCTACAACACAGGTCACATCCAACCGCCATCAGGTCTACAACACAGGTCACATCCAACCGCCATCAGGTCTACAACACAGGTCACATCCAACCGCCATCAGGTCTACAACACAGGTCACATCCAACCGCCATCAGGTCTACAACACAGGTCACATCCAACCGCCATCAGGTCTACAACACAGGTCACATCCAATTGCCATCATGTCTACAACACAGGTCACATCCAACCGCCATCAGGTCTACAACACAGGTCACATCCAACCGCCATCAGGTCTACAACACAGGTCACATCCAATTGCCATCATGTCTACAACACAGGTCACATCCAACCGCCATCAGGTCTACAACAGAGGTCACATCCAACCGCCATCAGGTCTACAACACAGGTCACATCCAACCGCCATCAGGTCTACAACACAGGTCACATCCAATTGCCATCATGTCTACAACACAGGTCACATCCAACCGCCATCAGGTCTACAACACAGGTCACATCCAACCGCCATCAGGTCTACAACACAGGTCACATCCAACCGCCATCAGGTCTACAACACAGGTCACATCCAACCGCCATCAGGTCTACAACACAGGTCACATCCAATTGCCATCATGTCTACAACACAGGTCACATCCAACCGCCATCAGGTCTACAACACAGGTCACATCCAACCGCCATCAGGTCTACAACACAGGTCACATCCAACCGCCATCAGGTCTACAACACAGGTCACATCCAACCGCCATCAGGTCTACAACACAGGTCACATCCAACCGCCATCAGGTCTACAACACAGGTCACATCCAACCGCCCATCAGGTCTACAACACAGGTCACATCCAATTGCCATCATGTCTACAACACAGGTCACATCCAACCGCCATCAGGTCTACAACACAGGTCACATCCAACCGCCATCAGGTCTACAACACAGGTCACATCCAACCGCCATCAGGTCTACAACACAGGTCACATCCAACCGCCATCAGGTCTACAACACAGGTCACATCCAACCGCCATCAGGTCTACAACACAGGTCACATCCAACCGCCATCAGGTCTACAACACAGGTCACATCAACCGCCATCAGGTCTACAACACAGGTCACATCCAACCGCCATCAGGTCTACAACACAGGTCACATCCAATTCGCCATCAGGTCTACAACACAGGTCACATCCAACCGCCATCAGGTCTACAACACAGGTCACATCCAACCGCCATCAGGTCTACAACACAGGTCACATCCAACTGCCATCAGGTCTACAACACAGGTCACATCCAACCGCCATCAGGTCTACAACACAGGTCACATCCAACCGCCATCAGGTCTACAACACAGGTCACATCCAACCGCCATCAGGTCTACAACACAGGTCACATCCAACCGCCATCAGGTCTACAACACAGGTCACATCCAACCGCCATCAGGTCTACAACACAGGTCACATCCAACCGCCATCAGGTCTACAACACAGGTCACATCCAACCGCCATCAGGTCTACAACACAGGTCACATCCAACCGCCATCAGGTCTACAACACAGGTCACATCCAACCGCCATCAGGTCTACAACACAGGTCACATCCAACCGCCATCAGGTCTACAACACAGGTCACATCCAACTTGCCATCAGGTCTACAACACAGGTCACATCCAACCGCCATCAGGTCTACAACACAGGTCACATCCAACCGCCATCAGGTCTACAACACAGGTCACATCCAACCGCCATCAGGTCTACAACACAGGTCACATCCAACCGCCATCAGGTCTACAACACAGGTCACATCCAACCTGCCATCAGGTCTACAACACAGGTCACATCCAACCGCCATCAGGTCTACAACACAGGTCACATCCAACCGCCATCAGGTCTACAACACAGGTCACATCCAACCGCCATCAGGTCTACAACACAGGTCACATCCAACCGCCATCAGGTCTACAACACAGGTCACATCCAACCGCCATCAGGTCTACAACACAGGTCACATCCAACCGCCATCAGGTCTACAACACAGGTCACATCCAACCGCCATCAGGTCTACAACACAGGTCACATCCAACCGCCATCAGGTCTACAACACAGGTCACATCCAACCGCCATCAGGTCTACAACACAGGTCACATCCAACCGCCATCAGGTCTACAACACAGGTCACATCCAACCGCCATCAGGTCTACAACACAGGTCACATCCAACCGCCATCAGGTCTACAACACAGGTCACATCCAACCGCCATCAGGTCTACAACACAGGTCACATCCAACCGCCATCAGGTCTACAACACAGGTCACATCCAACCGCCATCAGGTCTACAACACAGGTCACATCCAACCGCCATCAGGTCTACAACACAGGTCACATCCAACCGCCATCAGGTCTACAACACAGGTCACATCCAACCGCCATCAGGTCTACAACACAGGTCACATCCAACCGCCATCAGGTCTACAACACAGGTCACATCCAACCGCCATCAGGTCTACAACACAGGTCACATCCAACCGCCATCAGGTCTACAACACAGGTCACATCCAACCGCCATCAGGTCTACAACACAGGTCACATCCAACCGCCATCAGGTCTACAACACAGGTCACATCCAACCGCCATCAGGTCTACAACACAGGTCACATCCAACCGCCATCAGGTCTACAACACAGGTCACATCCAACCGCCATCAGGTCTACAACACAGGTCACATCCAACCGCCATCAGGTCTACAACACAGGTCACATCCAACCGCCATCAGGTCTACAACACAGGTCACATCCAACCGCCATCAGGTCTACAACACAGGTCACATCCAACCGCCATCAGGTCTACAACACAGGTCACATCCAACCGCCATCAGGTCTACAACACAGGTCACATCCAACCGCCATCAGGTCTACAACACAGGTCACATCCAACCGCCATCAGGTCTACAACACAGGTCACATCCAACCGCCATCAGGTCTACAACACAGGTCACATCCAACCGCCATCAGGTCTACAACACAGGTCACATCCAACCGCCATCAGGTCTACAACACAGGTCACATCCAACCGCCATCAGGTCTACAACACAGGTCACATCCAACCGCCATCAGGTCTACAACACAGGTCACATCCAACCGCCATCAGGTCTACAACACAGGTCACATCCAACCGCCATCAGGTCTACAACACAGGTCACATCCAACCGCCATCAGGTCTACAACACAGGTCACATCCAACCGCCATCAGGTCTACAACACAGGTCACATCCAACCGCCATCAGGTCTACAACACAGGTCACATCCAACCGCCATCAGGTCTACAACACAGGTCACATCCAACCGCCATCAGGTCTACAACACAGGTCACATCCAACCGCCATCAGGTCTACAACACAGGTCACATCCAACCGCCATCAGGTCTACAACACAGGTCACATCCAACCGCCATCAGGTCTACAACACAGGTCACATCCAACCGCCATCAGGTCTACAACACAGGTCACATCCAACCGCCATCAGGTCTACAACACAGGTCACATCCAACCGCCATCAGGTCTACAACACAGGTCACATCCAACCGCCATCAGGTCTACAACACAGGTCACATCCAACCGCCATCAGGTCTACAACACAGGTCACATCCAACCGCCATCAGGTCTACAACACAGGTCACATCCAACCGCCATCAGGTCTACAACACAGGTCACATCCAACCGCCATCAGGTCTACAACACAGGTCACATCCAACCGCCATCAGGTCTACAACACAGGTCACATCCAACCGCCATCAGGTCTACAACACAGGTCACATCCAACCGCCATCAGGTCTACAACACAGGTCACATCCAACCGCCATCAGGTCTACAACACAGGTCACATCCAACCGCCATCAGGTCTACAACACAGGTCACATCCAACCGCCATCAGGTCTACAACACAGGTCACATCCAACCGCCATCAGGTCTACAACACAGGTCACATCCAACCGCCATCAGGTCTACAACACAGGTCACATCCAACCGCCATCAGGTCTACAACACAGGTCACATCCAACCGCCATCAGGTCTACAACACAGGTCACATCCAACCACCATCAGGTCTACAACACAGGTCACATCCAACCGCCATCAGGTCTACAACACAGGTCACATCCAACCGCCATCAGGTCTACAACACAGGTCACATCCAACCGCCATCAGGTCTACAACACAGGTCACATCCAACCGCCATCAGGTCTACAACACAGGTCACATCCAACCGCCATCAGGTCTACAACACAGGTCACATCCAACCGCCATCAGGTCTACAACACAGGTCACATCCAACCGCCATCAGGTCTACAACACAGGTCACATCCAACCGCCATCAGGTCTACAACACAGGTCACATCCAACCACCATCAGGTCTACAACACAGGTCACATCCAACCGCCATCAGGTCTACAACACAGGTCACATCCAACCGCCATCAGGTCTACAACACAGGTCACATCCAACCGCCATCAGGTCTACAACACAGGTCACATCCAACCGCCATCAGGTCTACAACACAGGTCACATCCAACCGCCATCAGGTCTACAACACAGGTCACATCCAACCGCCATCAGGTCTACAACACAGGTCACATCCAACCGCCATCAGGTCTACAACACAGGTCACATCCAACCACCATCAGGTCTACAACACAGGTCACATCCAACCGCCATCAGGTCTACAACACAGGTCACATCCAACCGCCATCAGGTCTACAACACAGCAGACCCCTCCATTTGCCCTCAATCACTGCCTGAACACACATACACACACACACATACATACATATATATATATATATATACTGTGTGTGTATGTATATATATATATATTCACAATAGGAAGGTCCTGCAGTCCTGGGTTCAAATCCAGGCTCGGGATCTTTCTGTGTGGAGTTTGCATGTTCTCCCCGTGAATGCGTGGGTTTCCTCCGGGTACTCCGGCTTCCTCCCACCTCCAAAGACATGCACCTGGGGATAGGCCCCTCCCACCTCCAAAGACATGCACCTGGGGATAGGCCCCTCCCACCTCCAAAGACATGCACCTGGGGATAGGCCCCTCCCACCTCCAAAGACATGCACCTGGGGATAGGCCCCTCCCACCTCCAAAGACATGCACCTGGGGATAGGCCCCTCCCACCTCCAAAGACATGCACCTGGGGATAGGCCCATCCCACCTCCAAAGACATGCACCTGGGGATAGGCCCCTCCCACCTCCAAAGACATGCACCTGGGGATAGGTTGATTGGCAACACTAAATGCTAATGTGTGAATGTTGTCTGTCTATTTGTGTTGGCCCTGTGATGAGATGGTGCCTTGTCCAGGGTGTACCTCGCCTTCCGCCCGATTGTAGCCGAGATAGGCGCCAGTGACCCCAAAAGGGAATAAGCGGTAGGAAATGGATGGATGGATGGATGGATGTATATATATATATATATGTATGTGTGTGTGGTATAGTACCAAATATTACTCATTAGTATCACAGTACTATACTAGTAGTATAGTCTACAACCCTGCTGGACATAATTATTACTGTCATGTTTCAAACTTTTGTTTGTTTGTTGCTGTGGATGTGCAGCACTCTTTTTATCCATTCTTGTCAAGTGTGTGGCCTAGAACACGGACATGTAGGACTAAAACTGGACTAAAAGAAGGAGAGGTAGGGGTGAAAGTGGACTAGAAGAAGGAGAGGTAGGGGTGAAAGTGGACTAGAAGAAGGTGATGTAGGGGTGAAAGTGGACTAGAAGAAGGTGATGTAGGGGTGAAAGTGGACTAGAAGAAGGTGATGTAGGGGTGAAAGTGGACTAGAAGAAGGTGATGTAGGGGTGAAAGTGGACTAGAAGAAGGTGATGTGGGGGTGAAAGTGGACTAGAAGAAGGTGATGTAGGGGTGAAAGTGGACTAGAAGAAGGTGATGTAGGGGTGAAAGTGGACTAGAAGAAGGTGATGTAGGGGTGAAAGTGGACTAGAAGAAGGTGATGTGGGGGTGAAAGTGGACTAGAAGAAGGTGATGTAGGGGTGAAAGTGGACTAGAAGAAGGTGATGTAGGGGTGAAAGTGGACTAGAAGAAGGTGATGTAGGGGTGAAAGTGGACTAGAAGAAGGTGATGTAGGGGTGAAAGTGGACTAGAAGAAGGTGATGTAGGGGTGAAAGTGGACTAGAAGAAGGTGATGTAGGGGTGAAAGTGGACTAGAAGAAGGTGATGTGGGGGTGAAAGTGGACTAGAAGAAGGTGATGTAGGGGTGAAAGTGGACTAGAATAAGGAGAGGTAGGGGTGAAAGTGGACTAGAAGAAGGTGATGTAGGGGTGAAAGTGGACTAGAAGAAGGTGATGTAGGGGTGAAAGTGGACTAGAAGAAGGTGATGTAGGGGTGAAAGTGGACTAGAATAAGGTGATGTAGGGGTGAAAGTGGACTAGAAGAAGGTGATGTAGGGGTGAAAGTGGACTAGAAGAAGGTGATGTAGGGGTGAAAGTGGACTAGAAGAAGGTGATGTAGGGGTGAAAGTGGACTAGAAGAAGGTGATGTAGGGGTGAAAGTGGACTAGAAGAAGGTGATGTAGGGGTGAAAGTGGACTAGAAGAAGGAGAGGTAGGGGTGAAAGTGGACTAGAATAAGGTGATGTAGGGGTGAAAGTGGACTAGAAGAAGGTGATGTAGGGGTGAAAGTGGACTAGAATAAGGTGATGTAGGGGTGAAAGTGGACTAGAATAAGGTGATGTAGGGGTGAAAGTGGACTAGAAAAAGGTGATGTAGGGGTGAAAGTGGACTAGAAGAAGGTGATGTAGGGGTGAAAGTGGACTAGAATAAGGAGAGGTAGGGGTGAAAGTGGACTAGAAGAAGGAGAGGTAGGGGTGAAAGTGGACTAGAAGAAGGAGAGGTAGGGGTGAAAGTGGACTAGAAGAAGGAGAGGTAGGGGTGAAAGTGGACTAGAAGAAGGTGATGTAGGGGTGAAAGTGGACTAGAATAAGGAGAGGTAGGGGTGAAAGTGGACTAGAAGAAGGAGAGGTAGGGGTGAAAGTGGACTAGAAGAAGGAGAGGTAGGGGTGAAAGTGGACTAGAAGAAGGTGATGTAGGGGTGAAAATGGACTAGAAGAAGGTGATGTAGGGGTGAAAGTGGACTAGAAGAAGGTGATGTAGGGGTGAAAGTGGACTAGAAGAAGGTGATGTAGGGGTGAAAGTGGACTAGAAGAAGGTGATGTAGGGGTGAAAGTGTACTAGAAGAAGGTTGATGCAGGGGTGAAAGTGGACTAGAAGAAGGTGATGTAGGGGTGAAAATGGACTAGAAGAAGGTGATGTAGGGGTGAAAGTGGACTAGAAGAAGGAGATGTAGGGGTGAAAGTGGACTAGAATAAGGAGAGGGGTGAAAGTGGACTAGAATAAGGAGAGGTAGGGGTGAAAGTGTACTAGAAGAAGGGGAGTGTAGTAGAAGAAGGGGAGTGTAATAGAGGAAGGGGAGTGTAGTAGAAGAAGGGGAGTGTTGTAGAAGAAGGGGAGTTTAATAGAGGAAGGGGAGTGTAATAGAAGAAGGGGAGTGTAGTAGAAGAAGGGGAGTGTACTAGAAGAAGGGGAGTGTAGTAGAAGAAGGGGAGTGTAGTAGAAGAAGGGGAGTGTAGTAGAAGAAGGGGAGTGTAATAGAAGAAGGGGAGTGTAGTGGAAGAAGGGGAGTGTAATAGAGGAAGGGGAGTGTAGTAGAAGGGGGAGTGTAATAGAGGAAGGGGAGTGTAGTAGGAGAAGGGGAGTGTAGTAGAAGAAGGGGAGTGTAATAGAGGAAGGGGAGTGTAGTAGAAGAAGGGGAGTGTAGTAGAAGAAGGGGAGTGTAATAGAGGAAGGGGAGTGTAGTAGAAGATGGGGAGTGTAGTAGAAGAAGGGGAGTGTAGTAGAAGAAGGGGAGTGCAATAGAAGAAGGGGAGTGTTATAGAGGAAGGGGAGTGTAGTAGAAGAAGGGGAGTGTAGTAGAGAAGGGGAGTGTTGTAGAAGAAGGGGAGTGTAGTAGAAGAAGGGGAGTGTACTAGAAGAAGGGGAGTGTAGTAGAAGAAGGGGAGTGTACTAGAAGAAGGGGAGTGTAGTAGGAGAAGGGGAGTGTACTAGAAGAAGGGGAGTGTAGTAGAAGAAGGGGAGTGTTGTAGAAGAATGGGAGTGTAGTAGAAGAAGGGGAGTGTTGTAGAAGAAGGGGAGTGTAGTAGAAGAAGGGGAGTGTAATAGAAGAAGGGGAGTGTAGTAGAAGAAGGGGAGTGTAGTAGAAGGGGAGTGTACTAGAAGAAGGGGAGTGTACTAGAAGAAGGGGAGTGTACTAGAAGAAGGGGGGTGTAGTAGAAGAAGGGGAGTGTAGTGGAAGAAGGGGAGTGTAGTAGAAGAAGGGGAGTGTAGTAGAAGGGGAGTGTAGTAGAAGAAGGAGAGTGTAGTAGAAGAAGGGGAGTGTTGTAGAAGAAGGGGAGTGTTGTAGAAGAAGGGGAGTATAATAGAAGAAGGGGAGTGTAGTAGAAGAAGGGGAGTGTAGTAGAAGAAGGGGAGTGTAGTGGAAGAAGGGGAGTGGTGGAAGAAGGGGAGTGTAGTAGAAGTAGGGGAGTGTACTAGAAGAAGGGGAGTGTTGTAGAAGAAGGGGAGTGTAGTAGAAGAAGGGGAGTGTAGTGGAAGAAGGGTTAGTGTAGTAGAAGAATGGGAGTGTACTAGAAGAAGGGGAGTGTAGTAGAAGGGGAGTGTAGTAGAAGAAGGGGAGTGTACTAGAAGAAGGGGAGTGTAGTAGAAGAAGGGGAGTGTACTAGAAGAAGGGGAGTGTTGTAGAAGAAGGGGAGTGTAGTAGGAGAAGGGGAGTGTACTAGAAGAAGGGGAGTGTTGTAGAAGAAGGGGAGTGTAGTAGAAAAAGGGGAGTGTAGTAGTAGAAGGGGAGTGTACTAGAAGAAGGGGAGTGTAGTAGAAGAAGGGGAGTGTACTAGAAGAAGGGGAGTAGAAGAAGGGGGGTGTAGTAGAAGAAGAGGAGTGTAATAGGAGAAAGGGAGTGTAGTAGAAGAAGGGGAGTGTAGTAGAAGAAGGGGAGTGTAGTAGAAGGGGAGTGTAGTAGAAGAAGGGGAGTGCACTAGAAGAAGGGGAGTGTGGTAGAAGAAGGGGAGTGTAGTAGAAGAAGGGGAGTGTAGTGGAAGAAGGGGAGTGTAGTAAAAGAAGGGGAGTGTAATAGAAGAAGGGGAGTGTAGTGGAAGAAGGGGAGTGTAGTGGAAGAAGGGGAGTGTAATAGAAGAAGGGGAGTGTAGTAGAAGAAGGGGAGTGTAGTGGGAGAAGGGGAGTGTAGTGGAAGAAGGGGAGTGTAGTAGAAGAAGGGGAGTGTAGTAGAAGAAGGGGAGTGTAGTAGAAGAAGGGGAGTGTAGTAGAAGAAGGGGAGTGTAATAGAAGAAGGGGAGTGTAGTAGAAGAAGGGGAGTGTAGTAGAAGAAGGTTAGTGTAGTAGAAGAAGGGGGGTGTAGTAGAAGAAGGGGAGTGTAATAGAAGAAGGGGAGTGTAGTAGAAGAAGGGGAGTGTAGTGGCAGAAGGGGAGTGTAGTAGAAGAAGGGGAGTGTAGTGGAAGAAGGGGAGTGTAGTAGAAGAAGGGGAGTGTAGTAGAAGGGGAGTGTTGTAGAAGAAGGGGAGTGTAGTAGAAGAAGGGGAGTGTAGTAGAAGAAGGGGAGTGTACTAGAAGAAGGGGAGTGTAGTAGAAGAAGGGGAGCGTAGTAGAAGGGGAGTGTAGTAGAAGAAGGGGAGTGTAGTAGAAGAAGGGGAGTGTAGTAGAAGAAGGGGGGTGTAGTAGAAAAAGGGGAGTGTAATAGGAGAAGGGGAGTGTAGTAGGAGAAGGGGAGTGTAGTGGAAGAAGGGGAGTGTAGTAGAAGAAGGGGAGTGTAGTGGAAGAAGGGGAGTGTAGTGGAAGAAGGGGAGTGTAATAGAAGAAGGGGAGTGTAGTAGAAGAAGGGGAGTGTAATAGAAGAAGGGGAGTGTAGTGGAAGAAGGGGAGTGTAGTGGAAGAAGGGGAGTGTAGTAGAAGAAGGGGAGTGTAGTGGAAGAAGGGGAGTGTAGTAGAAGGGGAGTGTTGTAGAAGAAGGGGAGTGTAGTGGAAGAAGGGGAGTGTAGTAGAAGAAGGGGAGTGTTGTAGAAGAATGGGAGTGTAGTAGAAGAAGGGGAGTGTTGTAGAAGAAGGGGAGTGTCTTAGAAGAAGGGGAGTGTAGTAGAAGAAGGGGAGTGTAGTGGAAGAAGGGGAGTGTAGTAGAAGGGGAGTGTACTAGAAGAAGGGGATTGTACTAGAAGAAGGGGAGTGTACTAGAAGAAGGGGGGTGTAGTAGAAGAAGGGGAGTGTAGTGGAAGAAGGGGAGTGTAGTAGAAGAAGGGGATTGTAGTAGAAGGGGAGTGTAGTAGAAGAAGGGGAGTGTAGTAGAAGAAGGGGAGTGTTGTAGAAGAAGGGGAGTGTTGTAGAAGAAGGGGAGTATAATAGAAGAAGGGGAGTGTAGTAGAAGAAGGGGAGTGTAGTAGAAGAAGGGGAGTGTAGTGGAAGAAGGGGAGTGGTGGAAGAAGGGGAGTGTAATAGAAGAAGGGGAGTGTAGTGGAAGAAGGGGAGTGTAGTGGAAGAAGGGGAGTGTAATAGAAGAAGGGGAGTGTAGGAGAAGAAGGGGAGTGTAGTGGAAGAAGGGGAGTGTAGTGGAAGAAGGGGAGTGTAGTAGAAGAAGGGGAGTGTAGTAGAAGAAGGGGAGTGTAGTAGAAGAAGGGGAGTGTAGTAGAAGAAGGGGAGTGTAGTAGAAGAAGGGGAGTGCAGTAGAAGAAGGTTAGTGTAGTAGAAGAAGGGGGGTGTAGTAGAAGAAGGGGAGTGTAATAGAAGAAGGGGTGTGTAGTAGAAGAAGGGGAGTGTAGTGGAAGAAGGGGAGTGTAGTAGAAGAAGGGGAGTGTAGTGGAAGAAGGGGAGTGTAGTAGAAGAAGGGGAGTGTAGTAGAAGGGGAGTGTTGTAGAAGAAGGGGAGTGTAGTAGAAGAAGGGGAGTGTAGTAGAAGAAGGGGAGTGTACTAGAAGAAGGGGAGTGTAGTAGAAGAAGGGGAGCGTAGTAGAAGGGGAGTGTAGTAGAAGAAGGGGAGTGTAGTAGAAGAAGGGGAGTGTAGTAGAAGAAGGGGGGTGTAGTAGAAAAAGGGGAGTGTAATAGGAGAAGGGGAGTGTAGTAGGAGAAGGGGAGTGTAGCCGAAGAAGGGGAGTGTAGTAGAAGAAGGGGAGTGTAGTGGAAGAAGGGGAGTGTAGTAGAAGAAGGGGAGTGTAGTAGAAGGGGAGTGTTGTAGAAGAAGGGGAGTGTAGTAGAAGAAGGGGAGTGTAGTAGAAGAAGGGGAGTGTAGTAGAAGAAGGGGAGTGTAGTGGAAGAAGGGGAGTGTAGTGGAAGAAGGGGAGTGTAGTATAAGAAGGGGAGTGTAGTAGAAGAAGGGGAGTGTAGTAGAAGAAGGGGAGTGTAGTAGAAGGGGAGTGTAGTAGAAGAAGGGGGGTGTAGTAGAAGAAGGGGAGTGCACTAGAAGAAGGGGAGTGTAGTAGAAGAAGGGGAGTGTAGTAGAAGAAGGGGAGTGTAGTGGAAGAAGGGGAGTGTAGTAGAAGAAGGGGAGTGTAATAGAAGAAGGGGAGTGTAGTGGAAGAAGGGGAGTGTAGTGGAAGAAGGGGAGTGTAATAGAAGAAGGGGAGTGTAGTAGAAGAAGGGGAGTGTAGTGGAAGAAGGGGAGTGTAGTGGAAGAAGGGGAGTGTAGTAAAAGAAGGGGAGTGTAGTAAAAGAAGGCGAGTGTAGTAGAAGAAGGGGAGTGTAATAGAAGAAGGCGAGTGTAGTAGAAGAAGGGGAGTGTAGTAGAAGAAGGTTAGTGTAGTAGAAGAAGGGGGGTGTAGTAGAAGAAGGGGAGTGTAATAGAAGAAGGGGAGTGTAGTAGAAGAAGGGGAGTGTAGTGGAAGAAGGGGAGTGTAGTAGAAGAAGGGGAGTGTAGTGGAAGAAGGGGAGTGTAGTAGAAGAAGGGGAGTGTAGTAGAAGGGGAGTGTTGTAGAAGAAGGGGAGTGTAGTAGAAGAAGGGGAGTGTAGTAGAAGAAGGGGAGTGTACTAGAAGAAGGGGAGTGTAGTAGAAGAAGGGGGGTGTAGTAGAAGAAGGGGAGTGTAGTAGAAGAAGAGGAGTGTAGTAGAAGAAGGGGAGTGTAGTAGAAGAAGGGGAGTGTAGTAGGAGAAGGGGAGTGTAGTAGAAGAAGGGGAGTGTAGTAGAAGAAGGGGGGTGTAGTAGAAGAAGGGGAGTGTAGTAGAAGAAGGGGAGTGTAGTAGAAGAAGGGGAGTGTACTAGAAGAAGGGGAGTGTAGTAGAAGAAGGGGAGTGTAGTAGAAGGGGAGTGTAGTAGAAGAAGGGGAGTGTAGTAGAAGAAGGGGAGTGTAGTAGAAGAAGGGGAGTGTAGTAGAAGAAGGGGAGTGTAGTGGAAGAAGGGGAGTGTAGTAGAAGAAGGGGAGTGTAGTAGAAGAAGGGGAGTGTAGTGGAAGAAGGGGAGTGTAGTAGAAGAGTGTGTGTGGTGTACTCACAGGCACAGACTCCCAGTTGGAAGGTGGGTGAGTCAGCAGAGAAGTCACAGTACATGTTCTTGTGAGGGTCACACACATCCCGCTCATTGCACACATCTCCTATTTGTCTGGCACATCTCTTGCAGCAGCCACAGCCGTCCAGCACCAAACTCACCTGGGGGAACATGAAACATGAGTGCACTAAACATGGATCTTAACTCACCTGGGGGAACATGAAACATGAGTGCACTAAACATGGATCTTAACTCACCTGGGGGAACATGAAACATGAGTGCACTAAACATGGATCTTAACCCACCTGGGGGAACATGAAACATGAGTGCACTAAACATGGATCTTAACTCACCTGGGGGAACATGAAACATGAGTGCACTAAACATGGATCTTAACTCACCTGGGGGAACATGAAACATGAGTGCACTAAACATGGATCTTAACTCACCTGGGGGAACATGAAACATGAGTGCACTAAACATGGATCTTAACTCACCTGGGGGAACATGAAACATGAGTGCACTAAACATGGATCTTAACTCACCTGGGGGAACATGAAACACGAGTGCACTAAACATGGATCTCAACATGTCTCAGTGTGTGTGTGTGTGTGTGTAAAAAAATATATTTGTCTGTCCATATTTTTAAAAAAGGTTAAAGTACACACTAGGTGAGGTGAAATGACCCTCTGCATTTGACCATCACCCTTGATCCCCCCTGGGAGGTGAGGGGAGCAGTGAGCAGCAGTGGTGAATCATTTGTGGTGATGTAACCCCCAATTCCAAGCCATGATGCTGAGTGTAAAGCAGGGAGGTATTGTCTCCCATTTTTATAGTCTTTGGTATGACTCGGGGTTTGAACTCACAACCTACCCATCTTTGCTTTGCGTGTGTGTAAAAAAAATATCCGTCTGTCCGTATTATGATTTATATCTGTAAAAAAAAATGTTTGTCTGTATTATGATTTATGTGTATACATTTTTTTATTGTTGTCCGTATTATGATTTATGTATGTAAAAAAAATGTCTAATTGTCCATATTAGGATTTACTGTATGAGTGTAAAAAAAATGATCTGTCTGTATAATGACTTGTCTGTGTGTGAAAAAATATATTTGTCTGTCTGTATTATGATTTGTCTGTGTGTAAAAATATATTGGTCTGTATCTTACTTGGCGTGTGTGTTAAAAAAAAATGTCCGTATGTCCATATTATGATTTTTGTGTGTAAAAAAAATATCTGTCTGTATTATGACTTCATCCATCCATCCATCCATTTCTACCACTTGTCCCTTTCAAGGTGGCGGGGGAAAAGGGGGGGAGTCTTGTTTGTGGGTAAAAAAAATATATTTCTCTGTCTGTATTATGATTCGTCAGTGTGTGTAAAAAAAAGTCTGTATTTTGCTCGGTTCGTGTGTAAAATATAAATAAAAATCAAAGTGTGTGTGCGTATTTAGATGTGTGTGGAGAAGGAATCCTCTAATGCTGTCTTTTTACACGTGTAGGACTTGTCTGTACAGCCTTTTGAGCGCACACAAGTCGTACACGCTAGAAGAGGGTTACTGCTACACACACACCGGTATACACACACACTTCTTAATATGCACACAAACATCTAAACACACACACACATCTAAATACACAGACACACACATCCAAACACACACACATATCTAAATACACACACATCTAAATACACAGACACACACATCTAAACACACACACACATCTAAATACACAGACACACACACATCTAAATATGCACACACACACACATCTAAATACACAGACACTCACATCTAAACACACATATCTAAATACACAGACACACACATCTAAATACACAGACACACACATCTAAACACACACACATCTAAATACACACACATCTAAATACACAGACACACACACACATATCTAAATACACACACATCTAAATACACAGACACACACACACACATCTAAACACACACACACACATCTAAATATGCATACACACACATCTAAATACACAGACACACACACATCTAAATACACAGACACACATCTAAACACACACACACATATCTAAATACACACACATCTAAATACACAGACACACACACACATTTAAATACAGACACACACATCTAAATATGCATACACACACATCTAAATACAAACAAACATCTAAATACACAGACACACACACATCTAAATATGCATACACACACATCTATATACACACACATCTAAATCTGCACACACACACATCTAACAACACAGACACACAGACATCTAAATACACACGCACACATCTAAATATGCACACACACACACATCTAAATATGCACACACACACACACACACATCTAAATACGCACACACACACACCGATCAAAGTGCAGACAGATTTTTTTTCACACACAGACGAGGCAAAACACGTACACGTGACATAAAACACACACACAGATGGTATCACACAGGCACAGATTGAAATAGAGATGAATAGAAATAATGTTGCTAGAATAGAGGTAGCAGACTCACCCCGGGCTGACACTGCGGGCGTGGGCCACACTTGCAGGGCCAGTGACAGAACTCAAGCCTCTTAGGCGGACTCTTCTCCCCTCCTCGGGCCGCTCTCTGCCCATGGACCTCAACCCTGCTCACACCCTGAAGGAACATCATTTCTTTTCCTTCATGCACAGCAGGGGTCCAAATATTACACTTGGGGGCCGTATTGACTTCGAAATAGGCCGCGGGCCGAAAGCTAACTGCATGTAAAATAACAATAAACATATACAGAGAGAGAGGACCACTATATAAACCACACCTAGTACATTTTAGAAGAATTGTTTCCCCATTAGCCACACTGGACTATAAATTGATAAATGTGTTATTTACACAGAAATATTTTGTAGGTGTTTATTTACATAACTTTTTTTTTTTTTTTTTTACCAAAAAACGGGGTTTGTAAAGGCAGTAAAACGGCTAAACAAACAAAACAGAAGTCATGGTGATGGACCCACAAGCTGCGCAAGCTAGCTCTCCAATCCGCCAAACAGACTCAATAACTCCACAATGATGTTTTGCTGAATGTACTTTGAACTTTGTGAAAGTGAAACAATACAAGAACAATGTGATTGTGAGTGAAAATGAACAACATTTAGCTCATGCTAAAGATTACAATAGCATGTGCCAATATGCCTAAAAACACCCCTGTGACACATGGAGAGGGTTTAGTAAGTCAGAATTGTTTTGGTTATATTACAAATCACAATGCATAAAAGAAGGAAAACATGAGTGTTCTTGTCTAACAGAGATTGTACATGAACAACGTGCAATTCCCATTATACTATGTACATTACTTGCATAGTACAGTACATCTAAATATGATGCATTGGGCTTATAAAACACAGTGGCTAATTTATGGATTGTTACCGCTGAAGGCCATCATGCAAATAGTTTCAAATAAATAAATAAATAAATGAAAAACAAGCAAATACACTGAGAAGGTGTTTTACTGTTTATGCTATGGCGCCATCTTTTGGACAATTTTGCTCACTGCAAGGGCTGCAGTGTCCTTCCATTTACTGCTTTCAACCGAGTGCGATTCAGATTTCTAGCCGTTCATAGCGTTTCTACTCGTTTACAAGTTTCTGTTGGTATTATTACCATATTTTTCGGACTATAAGGCACACTTAAAATCCTTTCATTATGTCAAATATCAACAGTGCACCTTATAACCCGCTGTGCCCAATTTACGGCATAGTTCTGGTTGTGCTTACCGACCACGAAACAATTTTATTTTGTACATGGTGTAATGATAAGTGTGACCAGTGGAGGGCAGTTACACATAGGAGATATGTGTAGACTGTAAAATGATGGCAGTCACACATAAGAGATAGGTGTAGACTGTCATATAATGGCAGTCACACATAAGAGATAAGTGTGCGCTGCAATATGATGGCTGTCACACATAAGAGATAGTGTAGATTGCAATATAATGGCAGTCATACATAAGAGATAGTGTAGACTGCAATATGATGGCAGTCATACATAAGAGATACGTGTAGACTGCAATATGATGCCAGTCACACATAAGACATACGTGTAGACTGCAATATGATGGCAGTCACCCATGAGAGATATCTGTAGACTGCAATATAATGGCAGTGTGTTGTCCTGAAGTCAACTGTTAATATTATTTACGTAATTACATTATAATATTTTTGTATTACTTGATAATATTTTGTATTAGTAACTACAATGCTTTAATTTGGAGTTAAAGTTGTTTATATTTATTGTACTTTATAATCGGTAAACAGCAGTTAGATGATGTCACTTCCGCTAAATTACTTCCTGTTGGTTGACTTCCGGTATTTGTTCGAAAGCTAGAGATACATTTTGTGGTCTTCTGTAGTACTTTCTGTTGCCATCCTACACAAAGCGGCGAAGAAGCAATGCCGTAAGTTGTCTTTAATAAGTTAACAACATGTCAGACACGTTAAAAAAGTGTAATAGTGCCGATATGTTAAATATAATTGTCGAACTAGATACAATGTGTTCAAGTCATTTAGGCAGACGGGAGTCTCCCTCTGCTGGACATTTTCCGACATTACCGTTACATTTTTATATGTCATTGTAAACGAATATGTACAGAGGCAATAAGTGTGTTGTGTGTTGTGTCTCTTGTTCTTTTCAGTTTTTCACCATCTTGTCTATGAAGGAATTGTCAAAAGTAAATGGTCAAGCTTACAACGACGTTCTCTTCATTGACTCTGGTTTGGCTTGGTGTTGAGTTGGCGTTTTTACACGTCTCACGAGAACACTAAAGTGAAAAAGGCACGTTCCGGCTGCCCTAAAGAGGACTGTACTACTTCGCTGATAAACCAGAAGATTATCGCGCATGGGAGTCGTCATTCACTACAGCGGTCAGCGGTGCTCACCTCACAACAACCCAAGAACTAGACCTCATGACAAAGTGGCTTGGTAAGGAGTCTGGAGAACATGTGAGACGCATCCGCTCAATGTATGTAAACCACCCAGAACTGGCTCTACACAAAGCATGGGAGAGACTGCGTGACTGTTATGCTGCCCCTGAAATCATTGAAAAATCACTATTTGATCGACTGGACAATTTCCCCAAAATTTCTAATAAGGACAACGCTAGGCTACGCGAACTGGGAGATTTGCTCATGGAAATTCAAGGGTTCAAGGAGGACGGCTATGTCACCGGCTTGTCCTATCTGGATACGTCACGTGGAATTAGGCCGATTGTGGATAAGCTTCCTTATAGCCTTCAGGAAAAATGGACATCTTCTGGGTTTTTGTACAAAGAACATAATAACGGTTGCTTCCCTCCCTTCCACTACTTCTGTGTTTTTGTGTGCTCCGAGGCAAAGAAACGAAATGACCCCAGTTTCACCTACCAGTACAATACAACTGCTAACCTTGACAAACACATTGCAAAAGGTTTTAACTCCAACAGACCCATCACAGTGCACAAAACAGACATTTTAACAACCAATAGTGACCCCAATGAATGTTGTCCTCTACACAACAAACCACACCCCCTTAAGAGATGCAGGACATTCCGAAACAAATCCCTGGATGATAGAAAGGCCTTTTTGAAGGAAAAAGGGATATGTTTTAAATGTTGTTCCTCAGTTTCACATCTCGCCAAACAATGCCAGTCTTCTGTAAAGTGTTATGAATGTGGAAGCACTCATCATGAGGCAGCAATGCATCCTGGTCAATCCTCTCAAATGGCCAAGGCTCCTCCATCCCTTAAAGAGGATGGCGGGGAGAGAGAAGAACAGTATAACAGAGAAGAACAGTATAACATGCCTGATGTTAGCACGAGCTGTACAGATGTTTGCGGTCAAGGTCAGTGGGGGCACTCATGCTCAAAAATATGCCTTACTAAAATGTACCATAAAGACTTCAAGGACAAGGCCATCAAAGCCTACGTAATTTTGGATGACCAAAGTAATCGATCATTGGCAAGACCAGAATTGTTTAAAATGTTCAATGTGGACAGCAAACCAATCACTTATCATCTCAGAACTTGTTCTGGCCTTGTAGAAGCACACGGTAGGGAGGCTGAGGGTTTCCAGATTGAGTCCCTAGATGGTAAAGTTCTCATCTCACTTCCAACACTCCTCGAGTGTCAAGAGATTCCAAATAATCGGAATGAGATCCCAACACCAACTGCAGTTTTGCATCAACCCCATCTCCATCACATTGCCAAACACATCCCAGAATTCGACCCAGATGCACAGATACTTCTGCTCCTTGGAAGAGATGTAATCAGGGCACACAAGGTCAGACAGCAAGTAAATGGACCACACGACGCTCCTTTTGCACAACGTCTGGATTTAGGCTGGGTGGTGATGGGAGAAGTGTGTTTAGGCAATACACACAAACCAACAATTAATTCAATGAAAACAAACGTATGGGAAAATGGACGTCATTCCATCCTTCTACCCTGCACCAGCGTCATGTGTGTTAAGAAGCAACAAACCTTCAACCAGTCCTGCAAATCACAAGAAAGGATGCTGGGATCGACAGTTTTCAACCAAACTGAACATGACAACAAACCTGCTCCATCAATGGATGACCTCCTCTTTCTAAAGATCATGGACATTCAAACCTACAGAGATGGATCCAACAATTGGGTCGCTCCACTCCCATTTAAGGAACCACGTCAACGTTTGCCAAACAATAAGGCCCAGGCAATCAAGCGGTTCATGTCACTTCAACGAACCCTCCAAAGGAAACCGGAAATGCAGGAACAGTATGTCACATTCATAGAAAAGCTCATTACCCACAAGCATGCAGAGGTAGCGCCGCCATTGAGGAAAGATGAAGAGTGCTGGTATTTGCCATCCTTTGGCGTATACCACCCACGAAAACCTGACCAGATCAGAGTCGTTTTTGACTCTAGCGCCCAACACGCAGGTATTTCCCTAAACGACGTGCTACTCTCTGGACCCGACCTCAACAACTCCTTGCTGGGCGTTCTTCTGCGCTTCCGGAAGGAAAGAGTTGCGATTATGGCAGATATCCAGCAGATGTTTCATTGTTTTTTGGTGCATGAAGATCATCGAAATTTCCTACGTTTCTTGTGGCATCAGGACAATGATCTCAGGAAGCCAGTTATTGAGTATCGCATGAGGGTCCACGTGTTTGGCAACACACCATCTCCTGCTGTGGCAATCTATGGACTGCGAAAGGCCATCAGGGAAGGTGCACAGCAGCACGGAGATGATACTGTCAGGTTTGTAGAAAGGCACTTTTATGTGGACGATGGCTTGGTATCCCTACCATCTGAAGGTGAGGCCATTGACCTGCTCCAAAGGACAAAGTGTTCACTTGCCGAGTCGAACCTTCGCTTGCACAAGTTTGTATCAAACTCTGAGGAAGTCACCAAAGCCTTCTCCCCCCAAGATTGTGCCCCTGTGGTCAAAGACTTAGATTTGAGTGGAGACTTTACACCCACGCAACGGAGCTTAGGGTTGCTCTGGGAGATTACATCTGACACATTTACATACTTTGCATCACCAACAAACAAACCATTCACTCGACGTGGTGTTTTGTCTACAGTAAACAGTGTTTTTGATCCCCTAGGAATGCTCGCACCTGTCACAATTCAGGGAAGATCCCTTCTCAGAGAACTTACCTCCGAGCTAGCAGACTGGGACATGCCCCTGCCAGAAGCCAAAAAGAACAAGTGGGAGACTTGGAAAGAGTCTCTTCAGGGCTTAAACAAGATTCATATTCCACGCAGGTACACTGCAAAGTCACTGTGCGATGCGGTGCTCACAGAGTTGTGCGTGTTTTCAGATGCATCCTGCAAGGCCATTGGTGCTGTGGCTTACCTGAAAGTGGTCCAAGAAGATGGAGAGGCCGAAGTCGGATTTGTGATGGGAAAGGCCAAGTTGGCACCCCAGTCTGAACCTACTATCCCAAGGCTCGAGCTCTGTGCTGCTGTGCTAGCCGTAGAGATGGCAGATCTCATCCAAGATGAGCTGGACCTCAAGTTCGATGAAGTTCGCTTCTACACAGACAGTAAGGTAGTGCTTGGATACATTTGCAATGAGAAAAAACGTTTCTACACCTACGTTCATAACAGAGTCCAGCGTATTCGTCAATCTTCAAATCCCGATCAGTGGAACTATGTGTGCACGGAGGAAAACCCTGCAGATCATGCGTCAAGATCTTTACCTGTATCAAGCCTTGGACAAACATCTTGGTTTATCGGCCCTGCATTCCTGCGAAAGACATCTGCAAAGATGACACAAACCAGTGAAAGATTTGAGCTCATTGGACCAGATAACGACTCTGAAATCCGACCACAAGTGCAGACCTGCGCTACTTACCTGGAACGTCAGATACTCAACCCAGATCGCTTCCAACGATTTTCCACTTTCACTTCCTTGGTGAGGGGTGTAGCATTCCTCATCCACGTCGCAAGAACATGCAAACGGTCTAATCAAAAAGATGGATGCAAAGGCTGGCACAAGTGTCACCAACCACGCACTGCAGATGAAATTGCCCAAGCTAAATATATTATTCTGAGGGCAGCACAAAAGGCAGCCTTCTCAGGAGAGCTTTTAGCTTTACAAGAAAACAAGCCAGTTTCAAGAAACAGCCCTTTGTTGAAACTCAACCCAACATTGGAGGATGGACTCATTTGTGTGGGAGGTAGACTAAAGTGCTCTGAACTCACACTTTTAGAAAAGAATCCTGTAATTCTCCCCAAGAAAAGCCACATCTCTGTGTTGCTCACACACCACCACCATGTGCAGGTAAAACATCAAGGCCGTCATTTTACTGAAGGAGCCATCAGAGCAGCAGGATTGTGGATTCTAGGTGGACGGTCTTTAATCAACTCAATTCTTCACAAATGCACAATCTGTCGTAGACTTCGAGGGAAGGTTCAAGAACAACAAATGGCTAATTTGCCTCCGGAACGTCTTAAATCCTGCCCTCCTTTTACGTATGTGGGAGTCGATGTCTTTGGACCCTGGTCTGTCTTAACCAGACGTACCAGAGGAGGACAAGCAGAGAGCAAGCGGTGGGCCATGATGTTCACTTGTCTTAGTTCGAGAGCTGTTCATATCGAGTTAATCGAGTCTATGGACACTTCAAGTTGTATCAACGCCCTTAGGCGTTTTTTCGCACTTCGAGGTCCAGCAAATCAACTTCATTCTGATTGTGGCACTAATTTTACGGGAGCATGCAAAGAGCTTGGAATGAACAAGGCGGTGCAGAACTTCCTCAGTGAAAAGCAGTGCATTTGGAAATTCAACCCACCACACGCTTCCCACATGGGAGGCTCTTGGGAGCGAATGATCGGGATTGCAAGAAGAATCCTGGATTCAATGTTACTGCAGCATGGGACTCGTATAACCCATGAAGTTCTTTGCACTCTGATGGCGGAAGTCACTGCAATTATAAATGCACGGCCACTTCTGCCTGTATCCATAGATCCACAACAACCCTTCATTCTTTCACCAGCAATGCTCCTAACACAGAAGGCAGGAGCTCCACCTCCACCTGGAGAATTCACGGAGAGGGACCTTTACACCAAACAATGGAAGCAAGTGCAAGCATTTGCAAACCAGTTTTGGAGCCGATGGAGAAGGGAGTACCTTCCTTCTTTGCAACAGAGACAGAAATGGAATATGTCAAGGCGAAACCTTCAAGTAGGAGATCTAGTTCTCCTCAAGGACAAGCAAGCTGCACGTAACTACTGGCCTATGGCCATGGTCACCGCCACGTTCCCCGGGATCGACAATTTGGTCAGGAAGGTCGAAGTGAAGACTACAGAGCAAGGAACCCCAAAAACATTTTTGAGACCAGTAACAGAAGTTGTTTTACTCCTGCCCAAAGACTAGAGTTATTTGGTGACCTTAGTGGCCTCACATAGGCCAGGCGGGGAGTGTGTTGTCCTGAAGTCAACTGTTAATATTATTTACGTAATTACATTATAATATTTTTGTATTACTTGATAATATTTTGTATTAGTAACTACAATGCTTTAATTTGGAGTTAAAGTTGTTTATATTTATTGTACTTTATAATCGGTAAACAGCAGTTAGATGATGTCACTTCCGCTAAATTACTTCCTGTTGGTTGACTTCCGGTATTTGTTCGAAAGCTAGAGATACATTTTGTGGTCTTCTGTAGTACTTTCTGTTGCCATCCTACACAAAGCGGCGAAGAAGCAATGCCGTAAGTTGTCTTTAATAAGTTAACAACATGTCAGACACGTTAAAAAAGTGTAATAGTGCCGATATGTTAAATATAATTGTCGAACTAGATACAATGTGTTCAAGTCATTTAGGCAGACGGGAGTCTCCCTCTGCTGGACATTTTCCGACATTACCGTTACATTTTTATATGTCATTGTAAACGAATATGTACAGAGGCAATAAGTGTGTTGTGTGTTGTGTCTCTTGTTCTTTTCAGTTTTTCACCATCTTGTCTATGAAGGAATTGTCAAAAGTAAATGGTCAAGCTTACAACGACGTTCTCTTCATTGACTCTGGTTTGGCTTGGTGTTGAGTTGGCGTTTTTACACGTCTCACGAGAACACTAAAGGCAGTCACCCATAAGAGATACGTGTAGATTGCAATTTGATGGCAGTCACACATAAGAGATATGTGTAGACTGCAATATGATGGCAGTCACATAAAAGGGATATCTGGGGACTGAAATTTGATGGCAGTCACACATAAGAGATACATGTAGACTGCAATATGATGGCAGTCACACATAAGAGATGAGTGTAGACTGCAATATAATGGCAGTCACCCATAAGAGATACGTGTAGATTGCAATTTGATGGCAGTCACACATAAGAGATATCTGTAGACTGCAATTTGATGGCAGTCACACATAAGAGATACATGTAGACTGCAATTTGATGGCAGTCACACATAAGAGATATGTGTAGACTGCAATATGGCAGTCACATAAAAGGGATATCTGGGGACTGAAATTTGATGGCAGTCACACATAAGAGATACGTGTAGACTGAAATATGATGGCAGTCACACATAAGAGATATCTGTAGACTGCAATATGATGGCAGTCACCCATAAGAGATACGTGTAGACTGCAATTTGATGGCAGTCACACAAGAGATACATGTAGACTGCAATTTGATGGCAGTCACACATGAGAGATATGTGTAGACTGCAATATGATGGCAGTCACATAAAAGGGATATCTGGGGACTGCAATTTGATGGCAGTCACACATAAGAGATACATGTAGACTGCAATATGATGGGAGTCACACATAAGAGATATGTGCAGACTGCAATATGACGCCAGTAAACAACACCAACACTTTAAATATTCCTTTGTAAATAAAGAACATTACACAGGGTGCTCAAAATGTTTTAGCAGAACTTTGAAAGCGCACCGCTTGTTGAAACAATGAAGGCTTGCATTGCAAACTGTCAAACTTAATCATGAGTAAAAAGAAAAATGTAAGAAACAGCAAAAAGCTCACATTTGAGTGATTTGAAATGTACCTGTAGAGTAAGGCTGAGCAGGAGCACCCGGCAGTGAAGAGAGAGCATCCATCCATCCATTTTCTACCGCTTATGTAGCTCCTGGTGTGCTGGAGGACTGAAGGACGTGCAGGAGTGGACAAGATGGAAGGTGCAGGACGTGGACAAAGCATCCCTCTGTCTGCTGTGCCACCACGTCTGCTCATAAGAGGAATATTCATGTTGCACACTGCTGGAATGCTCCGAGCCCCGCCCACTTGTTTACTCTGCAAACCTCATCCCTGTGTGGCCACGCCTCCAATACTGGACATACATTGCATCTTTTCACCTCTCATTCATCATGCAGGGGAAAAGGAGCCAGTCAGATAGAAAGAAATATTAAAAACAGGTTCTTTCTGACACATCACTACTTTGAACTCCAACCTCGCACCCTTTTTTTTTTTGCCTGGGTGGCATACATCCATCCATTTTCTACTGCTTATTCCCTTTTGGGGTTGCGGGGGGCGCTGGCGCCTATCTCAGCTACAATCGGGCGGAAGGCGGGGTACACCCTGGACATGTCGCCACCTCATCGCAGGGCCGACACAGATAGACAGACAACATTCACACTCACATTCACACACTAGGGACCATTTAGTGTTGCCAATCAACCTATCCCCAGGTGCATGTCTTTGGAGGTGGGAGGAAGCCGGAGTACCCGGAGGGAACCCACGCATTCACGGGGAGAACATGCAAACTCCACACAGAAAGATCCCGAGCCTGGATTTGAACCCAGGACTGCAGGAACTTCGTATTGTGAGGCAGATGCACTAACCCCTCTGCCACCGTGAAGCCGGGTGGCATACAAAGTGTGCCAATTAAAAACAACTTTACTGTAAAACGTTCAACAAAATACAGACACAATATTCAACATGAGATTGAAATGTGTATTTTTAATAAAGTAAACTACAATAAAAAAATCAAGACATGAGTAACGTGAATTTTTGCATTTTTCCTATCATGCATTGCAATTCATTCAAATGAGTGTCATTTTGTATTTTTATGGTGATTGGACGTATTTATATTTCATTGAGCAGGTTGTGTTAGGTGAGACCCTGTGTGTTGTTGCACCATGACTAGGAAAGGTTGTTCGGATTTGGTCATATAAGTTAATTGTGTGCTATTTGTCCCAGCCCCAAAAGCAGTGAAGTTGTCAGCTTGTGTAAATGCTAAATAAAAAGAGACTACAACAAATCCTTTTCAACTTATATTCAATTGAATAGACTGCAAAGACAAGATATTTCATCTTCACACTGACAAACTTTCTTCTTATTTTGCAAATAATCATGAAGTTATAATGTAATGGCAGCAACACATGTCAAAAAAGACTTTTTTTACCAGTGTGTTACATGACCTTTCCTTTGAACAACACTCAGTGCAGGTTTGGGAACTGAGGAGACACATTTTTGAAGTGGAATTATTTCCCATTCTTGCTTGATGTACAGCTTAACTTGTTCAACAGTCTCCTGCCTCATATTTTAGCCTTCACACATTTTCAATGTCTGGACTACATGCAGGCCAGTCTAGTACCCGCACTCTTTTACTATGAAGCCACGATTTTGTGACACCTGACTTGGCACCATCTTGCTGCAATAAGCAGGGGCGTCTAAAATGACGTTGCTTGGATGGCAATAGAGTTTTAACTTGCACTTACAGATGTAGCGACCAACTGTAGTTACTGACAGTGGTTTTCTGAAGTGTTCCTGAGCCCATGTGGTGATATCCTTTACACACTGATGTGGCTTTTTGATGCAGTAGCGCCTGAGGGATGGAAGGTGTGTAATATCATGACTTACGTGCAGTGATTTCTCCACATTCTCTCAACCTTTTGATGATATTACAGAGCATAGATGGTGAAATCCCTAAATTCCTTGCAATAGCTGCTTGAGAAATGTTGTTCTTAAACAATTTGTTGACAAAGTGGTGACTCTCGCCCCGTCCTTGTTTGTGAATGAGTGAGCATTTCATGGAAGCTGCTTTTATAGCCAATCATGGCACACACCTGTTCCCAAATAGCCTGTTCACCTGTGGGATGTTCCAAATAAGTCTTTGATGAGCATTTCTCAACTTTCTCACTCTTCTTTGCCACTCCTGCCAGCTTTTTTGAAACATGTTGCAGGCATCACATTCCAAATGAGCTAATATTTGCAAAAAATAAAATTTCTCGGTGTGAAGATGAAATATCTTGTTTTTGCAGTCCATGCAATTGAATATAAATTGAACAGGATTTGCAAACTCAGCATTTACACAAGGTGACATCGTCACTGCTTTTGGATGTTCATATACATTTTGTGAACATAGCACACAATTGCCTGTACGTTTGATTATTTTTTACAGACAGATTGGTGGATAACGTGCCTTAAAATCATAAGTCATGGAGAAAGATATTTAAGTAGTTTTCATAACCCCCCTCAGAAATGCTGTTGCATGATCAAATATTCAAGTTTGAAGGAGATGTAATTGCATGCAGTACATTTTTCTGCCCATGTTTAAAGAACAACTACATTTAGCCAGAAATATAAAGTACTTTATTGAGGCATCTTACTATGTCTCGGCTTTTGCAGACCACAGGAAGTAATGTGCAGACTTCCCCCCCAGGCCTGGACTTTGACAGCTGGGTGCTAAAAGAAGGGCCACTACCAAGGAGGCGAACAAGCACCACCACATTTTTTTGCAGATGGGAGCTTAAGAATGCAGCATCTTCCCGCCAACAGAGCAATGAAGCATATTGATACATATTGTTTATTAGGAGCATATGATCCACATGTATACACAAGTGAATGTCCTTAAGAACACAACCTAATTGCAGCACTTTTTCTTTTGGTTGTCAATAATAAATCAAATATAGGATCTTTAAATAGCAATAAGGACACTTCAATAAATATTTACTTTTTAATAGGAAGTAGAAACATCCATTTTTGACCGTATCTCCAATATGTGCTGATTAGTGATGTACTCCTGCACACCTTCTACATACCGCCGCCTTACCTCCATTCTGAGTCAGCCTGCTTCTACTGCTCAAACTTCACCTTGTGCGGCGACATCGGAAGCTTTACATCAGCGTTAGTAATGGTAATGTCACCGTCGTCAGAGCAGGGCAAAGGTTGGCCCTCGGCCTTGTTCTTGGCCAAGTCTGCAAGTCTGGCTTGTCCGCTGGCCAGAGACTTCAGCAGGATCTGCTTCTCGGCCAGGCGCAGCTGCACAGCAGCACGAGCGTGAGGGGATAGAGCGGCCTCCTCCAGCATGACACTGTCCTCCTGCAAGACAGAGGAGGACCAACAATGGGATCTAAAGTCACTCCGTGTTGCACTTCTACTCTCAGCAAGGACGCTTCACCTTGGTGGAAGTCTTATAGTTCTTGAGCAGGAGTGTGAATCTGGTCTCCAGAAAAGTCCACAATTTGATTTCATTATCCCAGCTGACCGGGTAGTCACTGTTGCCCAACTGGAAGACCTTATTGACACACTCTCCAACTAGGTACTCTTTCAGTTCCTCTGCAATTACACACAGACAGACACATTATTATATCTCAGGAGCAAGAGTGAAGTATCTTGCTCAAAGATGACTAAGATGGCCTTTAAAACATCAGCTGTGGGCTGCAAATGGCCTCCAGGACACACTTTAGACCAAAACTACATCTGATAAGTCTATGGATGAGTGGTCATCATAATGCACAGTCAGCATCTCTGCTGCAGTAAACAATGAAGGTGATGATGTCACTTGCCAACTTGTCAGCCACTTCTCCAAGAGACTCCTTGTCAACACTTCAAAAGGCACATGTTTGTTGACCTAAAAAGTATGTTTTTAGGGTGCTGGTTAGCTTGAAGCTAACAGCTAGCATGTCACCATCCTTGAACGATGATGATAGAGCGGGAGATAAAAGAGAAGTTTCCATGGCCTCACAAAGACTAAAACAAGTCATTTACTGGAGACCTGGCACAGGATGAAGTTAAAAGGGTTGACTTTACACTCACTTAAGTCTTTCTGTTGACAGCTCCTCATGCTAAACTTGTCCCAGTGCAAAGTCAGGCAGTGGTTGGCATTGAGAGAACTTTCGGCAAATCAAAATTTACGACCAATAAAAACGCAATAAACAGGGATGGAAATTATTCACGGCAAATATAAACAAAACAAAGCACCGGCGGTAAGTGATAATCGATCAAATAAAAAACCAAACTGTGTGTAAAAAAAAATAGAAATAAACCTGCCTGCGGAATTGCGCGTCCTTTCTGATTTCAATGCGTAAAAAAACACGTAAAGTGCGTCAACGCCAACACTGTGTAATAATAATAATAATAATAATGGATTAGATTGATATCGCGCTTTTCTATTGTTAGATAGTCAAAGCGCTCACAGAGAAGTGAGAAGCCATCATTCATTCACACATAAGTGGTGGTAAGCTACATCTGTAGCCACAGCTGCCCTGGGGTAGACTGATGGAAGCGTGGCTGCCAGTTTGCACCTATGGCCCCTCCCCCCCGACCACCACCTGTCATTCATTCATCATTCATTCACCAGTGTGAGCGGCACCGGGGGCAAGGGTGAAGTGTCCTGCCCAAGGACACAACGGCAGCCATTTGGATGTCAATAGGTGGGAAGCCAACCTGCAACCCTCAGGTTTCTGGCAAGGCCGCTCTACCCACTATGCCATGCCGCCCCTGTATGTGTATATATTTATACATATGTGTGTGTTATATATATATATATATATATATATATATATATATATATATATATATATATATATATATATATATATATACATATATATATGTATATATATATATACATATATATATGTATATATATATATATATATATATATATATATATATATATATATATATAATATGTGTGTGTTATATATATATATATATATATATATATATATATATATATATATATATATACAGTATATATATAGATATATATATAGAGTATATACATATAGAGAAGCAGGTCAGTAAATGACATTCAGGAGGAACTAAAAGAAGTTGTATTGAGACTAAAAGTTACCCTCGGTCATGCAGAAGACTCTTAAAAAAGCGAGTAGTTGGGGTGAAACTGGGACTTCATTGGCGTGCAGAGCAAACACATGAGACCTGCAAAGTACAAAAGAAAACATTTCAAATCAATGTCATCACATTCATGTTTTGAACAGTATTCATATGAAGCATTATAACATCAAACTTCAAACTTGCTTTTACTGTAGAAAAGAGAAATACTTGTATTGTTGCCTTATTTCTATTTGACTTTAATCAATGTTTGGGTAGAATTTTATTTAACAAAAACAGTTTTCTTTCAAGTAATATAACAACTTTTCAGAGCCGTTTATTTTTTGTTTTGTAATAATCATAGACCTGGCACCCAGTGTTATTAAAAATGTTTGGATTTTGAACCGAGAATTGCTTTGAACCAAAAATAGATTCTAAATAGAATCAGTACCACCAAGAATGAAACTGAATCAAGCTGTGGCCAAAGATTTAGAGGCCAAGTTGCACTCATGTGACCTGGAGGCACTTCTGTGTTAGACCTGCTAGTCAAGCATTCAATATATTGTTGACCTTTTTAGCATGTTAACAAAAATGTTTTGTGATTCAGTTAAATAAAAACAGTTGTTTTTTCAAATCACATATTTTGTCACTGCAATTTTCTTTAAAGTTACGTCAAAATATCATCTTGTTCTTGTGAACCTAATAACGTGTTTTGTCACACCAATACTGTACACCCCAACAGAAGCCTGCATAGTGAAAAGCGTGCAGTCAAGTTGTATTGAAGTTTTATTTCTATTGGTATTATTATGTCCTGAGATGATGTACGGCTGCACTGTGGTTTGGGAACTCCTTCAAAGTTGGTACTATAGAGTCAAGAGTACTGTAAGGGATTATGGAAAGCAGTAGCAAAACAGACAACATAGGTAGTATTGAGTTGATGGATTATTTCATCAGTCCAAATGTTTCTGAAACATGCTGTATTCAAGCTGATTTATTGCCAGCCCAGACAGCCATGGCCAACAATACTGCCACCTCTGCACTTCTGTCAGATACTGCACCACTCCTCCCAGGAAATTGTTACAATTACAAAGGCTTTGGTATTCACATGTTTGTTTCTTTTGTTTGCATTGAACAACAACCCCTCCTTCAAAGAAAAGAACACCACCCCTACAGTCAAACATGGTGGAGGGTCACTGATGCTTTGCTGCTTTTGGTACCGGATGCCTTGACAGTGTGCTTGGCATCATGAAATCTGAGGATTAACAAAGAATTTTGGGGCTGGTCTCCATCAGAGGTCATGGGTCTTCCAGCAGGACATAGTATACTTCAAAAAGAACCCAAAAATGGCTTAAGACAAAGTGCTGAAGAGTTGTGAAATGGCCATCAATGAGTCTCGATGTAAATCCTATAGAGAATGTGTGGAGAGATGTAAAAGCAGCAGTTGGGAGAAGGCACCCTTCAAATCTGAGAGACCTGAAGCAGTTTGAAAAAGAAGAGTGCTCCAAAATTCCATTAGCAAGGTGTAAGAAACTCATTGATGCTTACAGGAAGTCATTGATTTCCCTTCTTGTTTCCAAAGGGTGTGTTACCAAATATTAACTTTAGGGTGCAATCATTAGGTCCACTTCATTTCAATATCAGATTGTATTCTTCCAATGCAAACAAAAGAAATAAACATGTGAATACCAAAAAAATGGTCATTTCAACAATTTTTTGGGGAGAAGTGCTGCATTATCTGACAGAAATATAAGGGCGACAACATTTTGGCCTGATTAAAAAAAGGGTATGCCATCTTTTTGAGGAACAAAGATCAATCAATGAAATATAAATAAAGCCAGATGCTTCCAGTCAACAAGAACAGTGAGTTATAGCTATTGTAAACCTGAGAGTAGGAGAACCTGAATCGGAAGTGTGTAGAACATGTTGCACCTACACTGGTAGACCAGCACGTGCCAGCATCTCTGCCTTCATGGCGTAGAGCCGCTCACTTTTACTGATGCCCAGCTTGATCTTCACCCGGTCATGGACGTTGTCTTGGAAGAAGAAGCCGTTGTGGACCACAAATTCGGCATTGGATCTCGTGCCATAAAAGATGTAAATCTGCATGGACAGAACAGAAGTATCAGACTTCACGACTGTATCCAAAGAAAGGAAAATAACTTGTCAAAGGTTCAGAATAAGATGGTTAGATCCAATATTCAAGCTTTAGTGTCATTGTCTGTTTTACAAACAACAACATGAGTGGTGCAACTCCACAAGGTGCTTCAAATGTCTTTGAGTCTGGATGTACGACCTGCCTGAGGGTGACATTTGGAACCTGAGGTCTGCCATGTGAATGGAGTCTTTAGTAATATTGCTAGCCTTGCTGAAGAAACAAGTCCATGTCACACATTTAGCTGAACTCCAGCAATTTAGTGGTGAAAAATGTGCACAGAAGCTTGTGGATGGCTACCAAAAGTGTCTTATTGCAGGTAAACTTGCCAAGGGACATGTAAGCAAATATCAACATTGCTGTATGTATACTTTTGATTGCTCACATTTCCAGTAGAGCCATAATAAATTCATAAAAGCAGCAAAGTTCATGAATGTTTTTTGTGAGCAACAAGTATGTGCTCCAATCACTACATCACAAAAACATAAGAAATGATTGGAAAGTCAAGACATCCATGACATGATGTTCTTTAAACGTGTACCTACACTTTTGACCACCACTGTAGATGATGCTAACTACATGAGTACTAGTGAGTCTCAAAAAGTTGCAAGGAAACACAAACGTGAACACACGGTCTTGTCTTCCCCCTCCCCTCCCTTCTCTGCCTCAAATCTGACCTGCTCCAGTCAGCTCCAAATGTGCAGACGACAGGATAAAATGGATTTTACTTTTTAAAATATTTATTATTGTAGCAATATGGTTATTAAAATGAGGGATTTGGAGGATTTCAGATCGTTTGTGAGGGCACTAAAGGGATTTTTGTGTGTGTGCGTGTAGGCAGAGCTGCACATACTGGACACTTAAACTTGTTGTTGTGGTTCTAGATTGTCTTACCTGGGTCATTGTATGTAACCTTGTATCACTGTCTATTGTAGTCAAACACTTCACATCTGTCTAGTTTACACAGATAATTGTCCCGAGGCTTAAAACTGGTCTGAGCTGATAGATAGATAGATAGACAGACAGACAGACAGACAGACAGACAGACAGACAGACAGACAGACAGACAGACAGACAGACAGACAGACAGACAGACAGACAGACAGACAGACAGATAGATAGATAGATAGATAGACAGATAGATAGATAGATAGATAGACAGATAGATAGACAGATAGATAGATAGAACTTCATTGATCCCTTCAGGAGAGTTCCCTCAGGAAAATAAAAAATGATTGTCGTGAGACTTCAAACCGGTCGATTTTAAAGAGCTAATGGGGTCTTGGTCATTCCTTCCAGGTTGGTGCTGTATCTCCCCACTATCCTTGTAAACCTTCTTGAACTGTTGTTTTGTGATTCAGAGCAGTGATTTTTGTTTATAAATAGGACATGATGAGCCATCATCGCCACACTTCAACATGCTGCTTCTTGGTCAGGTCCACATTGTGAAGTATAATCTGTTCAAATGTCTTTCACGGCCAAAAAATAAAAAAAAAACTTAAATACGGTAGATAATAAAATACAAGTAAGTGAAGATGTGGGTGTGTGCTAAATGTTTACAGTGGGGCAAAAAAGTATTTAGTCAGCCAGCGATTGTGCAAGTTCTCCCACTTAAAATGATGACAGAGGTCTGTCATTTTCATCATAGGTACACTTCAACTGCGAGAGACAGAATGGGAAAAAAATCCAGGAATTCACATTGTAGGAATTTTAAAGAATTTATTTGTAAATGATGGTGAAAAATAAGTATTTGGTCAAGCATTCAAAGCTCTCACTGATGGAAGGAGGTTTTGGCTCAAAATCTCAGGATACATGGCCCCATTCATTCTTTCCTTAACACGGATCAATCGTTCTGTCCCCTTAGCAGAAAAACAGCCCCAAAGAATGATGTTTCCACCCCCATGCTTCACAGTAGGTATGGTGTTCTTGGGATGCAACTCAGTATTCTTCTTCCTCCAAACACGACGAGTTGAGTTTATACCAAAAAGTTCTATTTTGGTTTCATCACATGACATTCTCCCAATCCTCTGCTGTATCATCCATGTGCTCTCTGGCAAACTTCAGACGGGCCTGGACATGCACTGGCTTACGCAGGGAGACACCTCTGGCACTGCAGGATTTGATTCCCTGTCGGCGTAGTGTGTTACTGATGGTAACATTTGTTACTTTGGCCCCAGCTCTCTGCAGGTCATTCACCAGGTCCCCCCGTGTGGTTCTGGGATTTTTGCTCACCGTCCTCATGATCATTTTGACCCCACGGGATGAGATCTAGCGTGGAGCCCCAGATCCAGGGACATTATCAGTGGTCTTGTATGTCTTCCATTTTCTGATAATTGCTCCCACAGTTGATTTTTTCACACCAAGCTGCTTGCTTATTGTAGATTCACTCTTCCCAGTCTGGTGCAGGTCTACAATTCTTTTCCTGTCCTTCGACAGCTCTTTGGTCTTGGCCATAGTGGAGTTTGGAGTCTGACTGTTTGAGGCTGTGGACAGGTGTCTTTTATACAGATAACGAGTTCAAACAAGTTCCATTAATACAGGTAACGAGTGGAGGACAGAAGAGCTTCTTAAAGAAGTTACAGGTCTGTGAGAGCCAGAGATCTTCCTTGTTTGAAGTGACCAAATACTTATTTTCCACCATCATTTACAAATAAATTCTTTTATATTCTTACAATGTGAATTCCTGGATTTTTTGTTCACATTCTGTCTCTCACAGTTGAAGTGTACTTATGATGAAAATGACAGACCTCTGTCATCATTTGAAGTGGGAGAACTTGCACAATCGCTGGCTTGTTTGCCCCACTGTATATACTACATTACTCTGAAGGCTTAGCGCTGAGGAAGTGGGTCAGAGCTACTAGTTGACAACAATTGTACCGTTTGAGCAGTGGATAATTGATATATTGTTACACCTTTCTGTCCTGGCTTAATTATTACAAAAAACAACAGTTTTAGCACTGCACTTTACCATACAGGTGTAGAACAGCTTTTGAGGTACACTACATTTAGAATCAATCGTGCACATTTTGTGGAGTAACCATTTTGAGGTGAAAGATGTACATTTCAAATGTTTGTTTTGTTCGTCTATAACTGAGGTCATGTGAAGATGCTGGTTGAAGACCATAACCATTGTTCTTGCACAGGTGGCTTACAAGTCCATGTTATTGTATTCTTTGAGCCAAATAACACCAAAGAAACGTCTGGATCTCACCCTTTACCAGGTGAACGCAAGGTCATACCCATTTTTGACAAGACTTGAGTGAAATGCAGATGAGTTAAAGATCAGTTAGCGTACACCTTACTTCATACTATGAAAACCAATAGTGAGAGGAAAGCTCTTGTCTCTATAATGTTGTTGAGTAAATATGTAGATGACAGGACTATGTCTTTAACATGCATGTGTGTAAAACTCTTGCTTAACATAAATAAAAAGAAATTGAGCAGAGGCCCTTTTTGTACCTGTTGACTCTCTTTACAATCTTGCAGTGCCACACATTCACAACGGTCATCCTCCAAGTTGTAACCAGTGGTTATCTGCAAATAATCACAGAGGTTACATACATTTACATTGTTTATTTTATGCTTCCTCTGCTCTTTCAGCAATGATAAGAATGCATACATTGTCAAATATGATACATATATCACATTTCAAATTAAACAATATTCTCCTATATGCCTGCTGGGGCTGCATGTTACCTTCTAAGGCAGGGGTCTCAGACACGCGGCCCGCGGGCCAATTGCGGCCTGCGAGAGGTTATTTTGCGGCCCGCAACTTGATATGTAAATTTAGTGTTAGTGTGGCCGGCGAGTTTTATATGAATGGCGCTTGACAGCGTCATATTTGTCATATTTGCTATAATTACCAACCCTCCCGAATTTTCCAGGAGACTCCAGAATTTCAAGGCAATCATTCAAAGGTAATCAAACAACAATGTTCAATGGGTGCCGTGTTGACACTGCCTTTGATGCCCTCTACAACTTGTACTAACAGCTTACCATTCTAGACATTTCTGTATTTGGCTTTTATGAACACAAGTCATAGCATCCACCTTTTCATCAAACATACAGCATACAGTCTCAGCCACATGTTCTGTAAGGTTTCTGCAAACACGTGTCAGTGACTGCAAGGCATACTTACAGGTCACACTGAGGGTGGCTGTATAAACAAGTTTATCACTGTTACAAATATGCGCCACACCGTGAACCCACACCAAACAAGAATGACAAACACATTTCAGGAGAACATCCGCACTGTAACACAACATAAACACAACAGAACAAATACCGAGAATCCCATGCAACCACCAAACCCCGCCTCCCAACTCTGCCCCCCCTGCGTCGGTCGAGGTGAAGAGTTAGGGCTGCAAGGTGTTCTGGGTATTTGTTGTGTTGTGTTGGGAGGCGGGGGTGTATATTGTAGCCCGGAAGAGTCAAGGGTTGCATGGGTTTCTGGGTTTTTGTTCTGTTGTGTTTATAATGTGTTACAGTGTGGATGTTCTCCCAAAATGTGTTTGTCATTCTTGTTTGGTGTGTGTTCATAGTGTGGCGCATATTTGTAACAGTGATAAAGTTGTTTATACGGCCACCCTCAGTGTGACCTGTATGGCTGTTGATCGAGTATGTCTTGCAGTCACTCACGTGTGTCCATCAAAGTCTCTTACAGTATATAATTAGGCTGCACGCTGTTAATATGAGGTTAAGTCAAAAGCGATGACATGTTGTAGAAAGCGGTAAAGGTAACGCCACCAACACGGCACTCTTTTGGTATTGTTGACTGGGTGAAAATCATGACAAATTTTCGGACAACGCTTACACCGGGAAATTGTTGAGAGATGCACTTAAATTCGGGAGTCTCCTGGAAAAATGGGGAGGGTTGGCTAGTATGTTGCTAGAGTGGGAAAGCCGTTCAAAGAAGGTGAATTCATTAAAACCTGAATGTTGGATTTTTTTTTAAATATTTTCTTGTGGCCCAGCCTCACCCAGTGTCTGCATCCAGTGGACCCAAGGCAAATTGAGTTTGAGACCCCTGTTCTAAGGGAACAATCAAAACTGACTCTTTCCTCCATAGATTTCAGCAATGTCCACACAAAAATATTAATATTTTCAAAAACGCACATTTTACTCACTCCGATTCGTATTTCTACCAGCAGAATTCAAATAAATCCCTGTCCACTTATAAACAGAGAACCTATAATAGCTGTCATGCACATTTGACCAATCAGAAGTCTGTGGTTGGTTTTTCCACCACAACTTCAGTGTAATTTATTCTAATCACGCTGATGATGGTGGGGCACATCCGGCATGCCAAAGCTTTTCATTTGGCTCGCCAAACATCACCCAAAAAGGCTCAATGAAGCCATTCTGTCAAACTAAGGTGACTCATTAAAGAGGACAAGACATCCATCCATCATAAAGACATGACCAAAACGTTTCTATCTAACATAACTGGTCATTTTCTGCCGTACAAACCAAACCAAAACCAACATTGTCATATCAACAGCAGCCACTCGCTCTTTGTCACGTGTGCCAACACATGCACATAAGCACTCAGCCAGTGATGCCTTTACAGACACACAAAAAGTGGGATAACTCCAACACCACACAGTGTGTATAATTCCAGATGGTTACACTATGATTTACCAATCAAATGTGTGCTTACTCTGTCATTTGTTAAGAATCTTCATTGATAAATATTAATCATGACGTGCTGTTATTATACCAAAGAAATACTAATAAAAAGATATATTTTGCAAACAGAAAGTTGTAGGAATGTACACATGATCCCATGCTTACATCTCATAGTGCAACACGTGAATGTTTTAATGGGAACTTAATTCGATATCTGAAAGGGTACAAATGACTTCCAAAGCAGGACCCCACCCAGACATACAATACTAGTGCACAGCTCATGAAAAACAGTATTTTGTGTTATTGTCATTGTAAGTGGGACAAAACATTATTATTAGAAAATAATCCCATGGAAATGACAGCTATCATTTGATTATGATAATAAGAAATGTAATTTATTTTGTCAGCTTAGTCAGTGAGCCACGGATGAGGAGATGCTGCTCAGTTATTGATTGAAGTGAAGTGTGAATGTCATTTAAACAATTAGCTCCATCTTTTGACACGTCTTCCACTCCCATCCTTGCACGCTACACCGCTACAACACAGATGACGGGGAGAAGACGCTGTCCAAGTGGAGGCACGTAAAGAAAACGGTAGGGGTGTAGCGCAACGTGTATTTGTATTGAACCTTTTTGGTACGGGGGTTTCGGTTTGGTGCGGAGGTGTACCGAAGGAGTTTCCACGCGGACATATTATGTAGCGTAAACAATATTCAAAATGCCGGACATTTGAGGCATTTAAGAAACTCTGCCCAGACAGCCCCAAAAAAGAGGACATGTTTGGTGAAAAGAGGACGAATGGTTAGTCTATCCTAGCCCGGTCGCTGCTAGCATGCTAGCAAAAGGGGACATGTCTGGTGCTAGCAGCGATCAGGCTGGGATAGACTGACCATACGTCCTCTTTTCACCGGACATGTCAGGGCAGAGTAAATGGCTCAAATGTCTGGCATTTTGAGTTATGGTTGCGTGTATTAACAATGTGCGTTCAGGGTAAAAAAAACCCATCATTGTGCGCACAGCAACATTAGTGATGGAGGGGCAGAGAGCGAGAGAGTTTTGATAAACGTGCATGTGTCGTCAGGCTCTGCTTTTTACCCATAGATTTATCAGATTGTATTTTTTTATTATCTATAGCAGGGCTTTCAAAAGTGTGCCCCGGAGGCCATTTGCAGCCCACAGCTAATGTTTTAAAGGCCCATGGCACATTCTAAAAATAATATTAAAATAACAAAAACATATCAAAAGTGAAATAAAAAAGCTTGAAGGTTAGATGTAATTTAGAAAAAGTCGCAATGTTGACTAATAAAACAAAGCTGCTTTTTTTCTTTCAAACTGTCTTTAAATTGATCTCAACTCTGTAAACTGCTGCTGGAATTTTAATTTTCCTGAAGGAACTCTCCTGAAGGAATCAATAAAGTACTATCTATCTATCTATCTATCATTGCTCAAAACATAATATTGAATCAAAATCAATGTTTTTATGAATTATTGACCTATCCAAGATTCCCATTACTTCACATCAAATATTTCACTAAGAAAAATATTTTTGGTGGAAGATTTTGCAAATTTGATAAATAAATAACCCAAAAAAATAGTTTTTTATTTTTTTATTTACTGTACCGAAAATGAACCAAACCGTGACCTCTGAACCGAGGTACGCATCGAACCGAAATTTTTGTGTACTGTTACACCCCTACAAAACTGTGCATCCTGAAGAGACTGTCAGAAAGTGAGTTGAAGATGATGTGTAAAACATCATCTATGCAACATTTTGAGCAAAGAAGCACCATTACATGTTATGTAGACCACAAGGGAGTCTTTTACATTTAGAAAATAATCATAATAATATGACTCCTTTAATGCGCTTTTTAATCCGGTCGTTCTAATATATGAAAAAAGATCATTAATAGAGCATTTATCGGCAGTGTGCCTTATAATCCGTTGCGCCCTATGGTCTGGAAAATACGGTACTATGAATACGATACTTTTAATAGTTATGTAGGGAAAATACCTATTTCATTCCTCTTTAAATTTCTAAATAATGTAAATCAAAACTATGTGGCTAAACAATGTTCCCATGTGATTATCCAGGCCTTATTATGTAGAAGTGAGTTTGAAATGCCCCTACCAGTCCATGGATGTGGTTGCACATGTCCCAAAGAGGAATGAGTGCCTGTGTGATCTGGCTGCCGTCCTTAGTGGGGATCTGGTTCTGACGGGTCATGACAGAAGACACAGCCCACCTGTAAACAAATCCCTCTTATTGTTTCTATTCTGCAAACAATGCTTAGATGTATTACACCACTTGCCACAACAACAAGAAAACACATTTTACAAATATTTGTAAAACGGAAAAAGAAAAGGAATTAATTTTAAATTATATTACTTTGTCATACCTACTAGGAATGCAACGATACTCCGTACAGGACAGCAGTTCTTCAGTTTGTGTTGTGTGTGTGTGTGTGTATTCGCTCGTGCACTTGATCCAGGGTGGCGAAAAGCCCTCCCCTTGACATAATGTGTCCGCCCGCACATTGTTACAAATGGAGCAAAGACAAGAAAAATAAAAAAAATAAGACCAGCAATAGCATTTAAAATAAAAGACAATATTTTGAAGAAGAGATGGCCATCTCCTGAATTGCAGCAGACAAGCTGAGCTCTCCATAGTACATGCCTAGAAGAGAGTGCACACACATATAAAACTTTACAAAGGTGTGACGTGTAGCCCCGCTTGCTGCCGCAGAGATGTCCTGTACACAAACCCCTCTGAACACGGCCTTTTTCAAACAACAACATACTCTTCAAAGAAACACTTTTCATTTCTCGAGCATCAACTGGCTTGAATGCATGATACAAAAAGGCCTCCATTACTAAGGGCAGGGTTTACAGCTCCCTTCATAAAATGACATACCAAAGGGTGCAACCAGTTTATCTTCCACACCCACATGGCCACCAAATATATTGTACCCTGATTGTGGAAAAAGCTTTCCTCCTATCACCAAATCCTGCAGGGAAAACAGCAGGTCAACCACTGAGCTCTGAAAAGAAATGATGGTCCTAGGACTTCACCATTCACTTGCAGTTCTACATGAAAGCACGTGCAGCAACCTTTGCACTTCAAATCGTATCCATGACCTGTTCAGGCATACCAGCAGCAGTTGAATTCAAAGCGCTAGCAGCTATGTGTGCGGCTGGTAAATACACCCTCTCACCTGAGACATCATATCACTGCTAGTGGAAAAGTTCTCTGTCCAGAAGTTGCGAAATCTACCTTTGAGTGGCCATCTGGGTGTGAATAAAATCAGAAACATGCTCTTTGTGGGGGATATTAGGCTGAAGTAGAGAAACAAAAACAAAACATTTGACCATGAATGTGCTAGAGAAGGGGTGTCCAAACTTTTTCCACTGAGGGCCGCACACTTAAAAAGCAAAGCAAGCGGGGGCCATTTATTTTAAAAAACAATCCAATATATGTATAAAAAATACACATTTAGGCCTCCACTCAGGCTAGATCCCAGGGACCCCAAAGGGTTATGGTAAATATAAATGTTAAAATGTGTCATTATTCAGTATTGTTATTTTTATTATTATTCAAGTATTAAATCTCTAGATCAACATTAGGTCTATCTGTCAATATGACGTTCTTAAAGATTTAAGTTGTATGCTCTTTTTGTCAAAGAAAAACATGTTTTTTATGAAAAAAAAAAACACAAAATATTCATTATTTTCACCCAATACATTTTTAAGTAGAATATTTGAGATTATATAATAATTGGAGCCGTAAAAATGTCAACAACTCATAACACCATTGATTTTAATTCACTATTATTTTTTGTGCAATGAGACTTAAAAACAAAACAAAGTGATCCAAAGGGGTCCTACTCATTAAAGTGTTAAAAGATAAATTATATATATATTTTTTTATGGTTGACTTCTAACACAATGGTCTCAAGATCAACTTCAGATCTATTCGTCAATTATAAGTTTTTTGTACTTTATGTTTTTTGTTTGTTCGTTTTAGGCCCTTCTTTGAAAAAAAAAAACAGCTCAGTTTTTTATATGGCCAACACAAAATATCCAACATTTGCCCACAAAAATATCTCAAAGTAGAATATTTACTGTGACGTAATTGGAGCCTTGAATAGGTCAATAATTCGTAATAACATCTAGTTTTGATTCACATATTATTTTTTTAAAGAAAGAAACAGCCTGCATGGCAGCTGTGTGTTATTAGAGTAAACATTGCAAAATCTTCCTGTTACATTTTACATTTGCTCTTTTATATCGCTTTTTATGTTTTAATTTTTTTCCATAGTATTTTTAAAATGTGCCGTGGGGCCGTTAAAAAATGACCTGCGGCCGCACTTTGGACACCCTTGTGCTAAAGTTTTCATCCACGTTTGGGAGAGAGAAGAACATTTTGGGTTTGGGATCTCCGGCTGCCTGTGACTGCAGAGCCCACTCGCTGTTCAAAGAGTTGCCTTGTCACAGAAGATCCAGCCGCTGGTTGAGCACTTGTGGAACATGATTGCCCAAAGGCACAGGAGCCTCGTACAGCGAGATAAGGGCTCAATTCTCCCATGTCTAAAAGTGTAAAAAGCTGCACAACTGCATGGATTCTGGCTGCACCCCTCGACTTAAGGCTGTCATTGCGCCCCTTACTTAGGGCGCAATCTACGGTTGGTAGAGTGGCCGTGCCAGCAACTTGAGGGTTGCAGGTTCGATTCCCGCTTCTGCCATCCTAGTCACTGCCGTTGCGTCCTTGGGCAAGACACTTTACCCACCTGCTACCAGTGCCACCCACACTGCTTTAAATGTAACTTGGATATTGGCTTTCACTGTGTAAAGTGCTTTGAGTCACTCGAGAAAAGCGCTATATAAATATAATTCACTTCACTTCCCTAATCCAAGATGTGCACACTGGGTGGTACAATCGTTAAATGTGGGCATTTCCTGTCAAAGTCACCCATGGACTGAAGTACTTCTGTTATGAGCATTGAGGCTGGAATAAGTCATGGGCCCAGGGAAGGTGAACCATTGACACTTGAATTTTGGATGCAGTGTCGGCCACACATCCATCCATCCATCTTTTTCCGCTAATTTGAGGTAGGGTCACGGGGGGAGCAGCATAAGCAGGGAAGCCCGGACTTCCCTCTCCCCAGCCACCTTGTCCAGCTCCTCCCGGGGGATCCCAAGGCGTACCCAGGCCGCCCTGGAGACTCCTTTTGGTCGGACGTGCCCTAAACACCCGCTGGCATCCTGACCAGATGCCAGAACCACCTCATCTGGCTCCTCTCGATGTGAAGGAGCAGCGGCTTTACTTTGAGTTCCTCCCGGATGACAGAGCTTCTCACCCTATCTCTAAGGGCGAAGGAAGCTCATTTGGGCCGCTTGTACCCGGGATCTTGTCCTTTCGGTCATGACCCAAAGCTCATGACCATAGGTGAGGATGGGAACGTAGATGGACCGGTAAATTGAGAGCTTTGCCCTCCGGCTCAGCTCCTTCTTCACCACAACGGATCGATAGAGAGTCCACATTACTGAAGACGCCGCACCGATCCGCCTGTCGATCTCACCATCCACTCTTCCCTCGCTCGTGAACAAGACTCCCAGGTACTTGAATTTCTCCACTTGGGGCAGGGTCTCCTTCCCAACTCGGGGATGGCACTCCTCCCTTTTCTGGGCGAGAACCATGGACTTGGACTTGGAGGTGCTGATAGGCCACACGTAATAAAATTAAATAAGAGACTTTCAAAAAGCTAGCAAATCAATTCTGATCGCTTTAATTTGAGACAGCTGGAAACATCCATTGAACTGAAGACTAAAGCACCATAATGCCAGTCTGTATTAGATATCAAATAGATCATTAAAGATGTCCAGAGATCAAAGGAGACTTGCTGGTTCACTGTCTCAGCCTGGCTCATGCCTATGGCTCCATCACACACAAACAAGTTGCAGAACTCCTCATGGACTATAACAACCAGTTCAACATAAGACTATCATCAGGGTGATCAACTATATTTTGAAGTCAGTTGAAACTAAGTCAGTAGTTTGTCGTGACATACCTGAAGAAGCTCTGGCTTTAGCGGTGCCACTTCAATCCTAAACTAAATATAACACATTCGCATGATACTATTTCACAATTTGATTGACAAACCTGTGTATTTTATATCCTGACAAAAACGTCTGTGGGGAGGTCAGTCAAGGCAGTTGGCAACTATAATGTCTTTAAACCTGTTCACAAACATTATTATAACCAATTTATGAACAACATCTGAGTGAAATTAAAAAATGTTTGAGATCTTTATTTTACGCTCATGAAAGATGGGATAAAACAAAAATGCTGTGTTTATATATTTGTTGAGTATAAATTAAAATGAAGGTTGAATAGTTTGGAATGCAACTGTACACTGTTTATACTTCTGTCCGCCACATTTGGAACTGAACTAACTACAAAGTATCATTCAATTGACTGGCAACAAAAAACTATTTGACATATTACTTTTTTTCCCCCAACAAAATCCAAACTAACCTGTAGTCATCAAATGTGAAGCTGTCCTTCAAAGGCAGACCAGTGGCAGCAGCATGTGTCTGTAGATAAGGGCAGGAAGATATTTATAATAATACAAATAATAATACACAGATATGTGGTCTAGTTTTCCGCTATAAAAAGTTCATTCAACAGCATGCAGTATTATGAATAAAATGCAGTGTCTTGGTAAAAAGCATTTCCCCGCTGTCATGCTGGATGGAACAGGAAAGAAGAGAATACAACTGTATTGTTCGGACTATAAGGCGCACTTAAAATCCTTCCATTTTCTCAAAAATCGACGGTGCGCCTTATAAAACATGTGCTCAAAGCTATTTTATTTTGTACAGGGTGTTAAGATAATTGTGAAGATGGCAGTCACACACAAGAGATACATGTAGACTGCAAGTTGAGGCCAGTAAACAACACCAAAACTTTAAATGTTCCATTGAAAAAAAAGAACATAACACACTCAATCAATCAATCAAAGTGTATTTATATAGCCCTAAATCACGAGTGTCTCAATCCTCGGCTCAGATCCCACATCAGGGCAAGGAAAAACTCAACCCAATCGGATACAATAAGAAACCCGCCTTCCGCCCGGTTGTAGCTGAGATAGGCACCAGCGCCCCCCGCGACCCCAAGAGGGAATAAGCGGTAGAAAATGGATGGATGGATGGAGGGGACCACAGAAGCTATTTGAGCTATTTTTAGAACAGGCCAGCGGGCGACTCATCTGGTTTTTACGGGCGACCTGGTGACCCCTGGTCTAGTCCATAGTGGATCTAACATATTATTCTGAGAGTCCAGTCCATAGTGGATCTAACATAATAGTGAGAGTCCAGTCCATAGTGGATCTAACATAATAGTGAGAGTCCAGTCCATAGTGGATCTAACATAATAGTGTGAGAGTCCAGTCCATAGTGGATCTAACATAATAGTGTGAGAGTCCAGTCCATAGTGGATCTAACATAATAGTGAGAGTCCAGTCCATAGTGGATCTAACATAATAGTGAGATTCCAGTCCATAGTGGATCTAACATAATAGTGAGAGTCCAGTCCATAGTGGATCTAACATAATAGTGTGAGAGTCCAGTCCATAGTGGATCTAACATAATAGTGAGATTCCAGTCCATAGTGGATCTAACATAATAGTGAGAGTCCAGTCCATAGTGGATCTAACATAATAGTGTGAGAGTCCAGTCAATTGTGGATCTTACATAATAGTGTGAGAGTCCAGTCCATAGTGGATCTAACATAATAGTGTGAGAGTCCAGTCCATGGTGGATGTAGTTAATAGTGTGAGAAGACGCTGTCCAAGTGGAGGCACGTACATAAGATGCATCCTGAAGAGACAGTCAGAAAGTGAGTTGAAGATGATGTATAAAACATCATCTATGCAACATTTTGAGCAAAGAAGCAGCATCACATGTTATGTAGACCACAAGGAAGTATTTTACATTTAGAAAATAATCATAATAATATGACTCCTTTAAAGTGCCTTATAATCCAGTGCGCCTTTTGTATGAAACTAGACCTGACTGGACCCGCTCATCAGCAGTGTTCCTTATAATCCGGTGCGCCCTATGGTCCGGAAAACACGTTAATTAATTGAAATGTGTTGGATGCATTTTCTTACCTGAAAAAGTCTGTAGAAGTAGGCGTACTGACGGGCTGTGTTTCTAAACTGACTGAGGACATCCTGAATAGCCTGCGTGCCAAGGAGCAGGCGTACCTCGTCTTGCTGGTAATAAAGGGGGGTGCTGTAATCTTGAGGAAGACTTCGGATGTAGGGCAGCCAGAAGGATGCAGAGTCGGCCCGCTCACAAAGCAGGTGGAGGGCCAGGGACACATTGCCCATGGCCTTAAGAATACGATCCTGGCGGAGCAACGGTCCTGAAAAGCAGAAGTTTCATTATTCATCATTTTCTCAGAGCTGTTTTGACAGTGGCTTAATTTTAAACACAATAATGAGCATATTCATTCATTTGATGGTTGAAAATTCACATTCTAATACGCACTTGGTAACCAGACACTGCACCCTTGCTCCTGATGGGTCCTGGTTAGGGCCTTGCATGGCAGCTCCCTCCATCAGTGTGTGAATGTGTGTGTGAATGTGGAAGTAGTGTCAAAGTACCTTGAAGGTAGTAAAGCTCTATACAAGTATAACACATTCACCATAACTAGTTCCCCATTGCAAAATCTAGGTGTGTTGATTCGATTTAAAAAAAAAAAGAACAATTATGATCGGATTAAGGTGTTTCAATGTCTTGTAGAAACTTTATTTGAAGCCAAATTAGTTGAGAAATTTGACCAATTTGCCGCATGGAAATGTTTAGCTTTATTTATGGTCTGAAAATCTAAACATTGACGCCACATTAAAAACAAACAGGCTGTAGATTCTTCTTCTATGCAAACATTATTTTGGCAACGTTGTGATGACCAGCCAATAAGCCACGCCCCCGGCCTCTTCCACTTCCAGACAGACAGGCAATAAGCAGGGGCGGCACGAGACCCAGAAAACTGGTGTTAGCTTTGTGTGGAAATTTGTGGAGTTTTATTCTAGTAAATCGAAATAAAATTGTAATTATAGAAAACGTATGTTTATGACACAATTTAATGGACTAATATTAATATTATTTAATCTTTTTAATTTTTCCGTTTTCTAATTTTTCATGATAAATGAGGTTATGCCTTACCTGCCTACTCTGATTGTGCCTAGTGAGCGGTTTTCAAAAGTACTATATTACTGTAATTAGAAGGGATGTAACGATTTTTTGGGACAAAACGTGTGGTGGCCGATATGATTCAGGGACCATGTTGTTGTTTTTTTAGAAAACAACGAAATGATTCAGTGAGTTTAAATCAATACAGCAAAAAAAAAAATCCCCAATTGTTGTGACTTTGAAATAAATATGGATACTGTACACTGCAGGTGAAGTTTCCTTTAGTCCTGTTATTTCTTGTAAGGGAATTAGATATAAATGAGATATGGATACCAACAGGCAAGTAAACAACTAGCAATGGTCAATGCATTCACATCTTACTTCAATAAAGTCAAACCAACACTTTATGTTGAAAGAACAGGAGGAAACACTTTTCAATGTTCAATAAAAGTACAGTAACCAACATGGTAACAGTAAATTTATTTACCTCCGACTTTTGCTGTTGTTTTTCAACATAAAAGTAATACCATAATATAAAAACAAACGTACCTTCAGGTTGAGTGAGCAGTAAGTAGAGAAACTAAGTGCAGGCATTTTTTCCCCAGATTAAATGAGCAGTGGTTTGATCTGCTACTACTCTCATTTTAATAAACATTGAACATAATAAATACGTGATGGAACTAACAGCGGACAAGTTTCAGTGACACAGGAACCAAATGACCGAAGATTTGATAAAGGAAGTTGGAAAACTACGTGAAGTGTGACCAATTTTTCAGTCATAAATATTAATATACATTTTGTCTGTCTCCTCCTTTGTGGCTTAAAGTTAAGTTGTAGCTTTGTGTAGTTATGTTGTGACGTTTTTATTTGTGGTGGCTTCTGCAATAGTGCTATAGCTGAACGTTTTTGTGTAATTTTTGTAATTAATGATATTGTCTTGTGGCGTTTGCAGATTTCACGTCCTTATCATTCAAAATGCCAAACTTCGTATAAAGTCTGCCATTTTTAAATCCAATGTTTGCATTTTTATAGTATCCATAAAATCAATACGCTGCCTTTTAAAAGGATGTTGGATCGATACCTAGCTTCTGGAAAAGTTGCCAAGCACAGATCGATATAAATTTAGGAATATAAACCAATCTATCGATATATTGATCAGTTAATAACGTGACTGGATAATACAAAGCGGTTTCAACTATTACACTATTGACAAAATATTTATTTTAAAGGAATACAGAGTCCTTACCCAGAATAGAATTCTGTGCCGATTCCACTGTCATCAGCATCTTCCTCGGAATGCACAAGAACATTTCTTCTGCCTGCATACAAAAAGAAAATATTGAGCGATTAAGTTGCTCAGTCAGTGTAAACCAACAGGTAATAAGATGCATAATCTTATCATTAAAATGTTTGCCTATTATACAAAGTCCAAAAGCAGTGAAGTTGTCAGCTTGTGTAAATGCTAAATAAAAAGAGAATAAAAAAAAAAAAATTCAATTTATATTCTATTGAAGAGACTGCAAAGACAAGACATTTCATCTTCACACTGACAAACTTTCTTCTTTTTTGCAAATATTAGCTCATTTGGAATTTGATGCCTGCAATGTTTCAAAAAAGCTGGCACAAGTGGCAAAAAAGAGTGAGAGAGTTGAGGAATGCTCATCAAAGACTAATTGGGAACATGGCACAGGTGAACAGGCTAATTGGGAACAGGTGGGTGCCATGATTGGCTATAAAAGCAGCTTCCATGAAATACTCACTCATTCACAAACAAGGACGGGGCGAGGGTCACCACTTTCAATCAATCAGTCAATCAATGTTTACTTATATAGCCCTAAATCACTAGTGTCTCAAAGGGCTGCACAAACCACTACGACATCCTCGGTAGGCCCACATAAGGGCAAGGAAAACTCATACCCAGTGGGACTTTGTCAACAAATTGTTTAAGAACAACATTTCTCAAGCAGCTATTGCAAGGAATTTAGGGATTTCACCATCTACGCTCTGTAATATCATCAAAAGGTTGAGAGAATTTCTGTGAAGGCCCCATTAATGCTGAAAAGGTACGTACAGGTTTTGGACAGTGTTGGCCTTAACATTTTGTGTCTTTTTACGCATTGAAATCAGAAAGGAATTTTCAAAAGTCCGCGCATACCATGGACGGGGATTTTTATTTTATTTTTTACCGCACAGTTGTTTCTTAGTTTGTTTTTTTAGCGATTATCGCTTTATGCCGGTCTTTTGTTTTGTTTATATTTGCCGGGTCGAATTATTATTAATTATTGGTGGACTTCAAAGCGATGCACTTTCCGGTAAAATTTCTTAAATTTCGATTTGCCGAAAGTTTTATCGATCACAAATACTGCATTTCCGGCAGTAGGACTCCTGCCTCTTATTGTTTTCGTCATGGAGAGCAATAAACCCAAGAAGCAAAGCTTCAATGAAAAGTGGCTTCAGGAGCCCCTTTTCAGCTGTACATCAAGCAAGAATGGGAAAGAATTCCACTTCAAAAATGTGTCTCCTCAGTTCCCAAACCTGCACTGAGTGTTGTTCAAAGGAAAGGCCATGTAACACACTGGTAAACATGCCTTTTTTGACATGTGTTGCTGCCATTACATTCTAACTTCATGATTATTTGCAACAAAGAAGAAAGTTTGTCAGTGTGAAGAGGAAATATCTTGTCTTTGCAGTCTATTCAATTGAATATAAGTTGAAAAGGATTTGTTGTAGTCTCTTTTTATTTAGCATTTACACAAGCTGACAACTTCACTGCTTTTGTACTTTGTATTTGTTGTTGCTTTGTCCAGTCCCAGATAGGCTGTGTCTGAAAGTCTGATGGCTTAGTAGAAACACTGAGACAAAGACTAATTTCTTAGTGTTGTTCTTTGTGTGTATGAAACTGAACTACCTTATGTGTTTTGTTAAGAGGATTATTTGGGATTTGTACATGTTCACAATATGCTGTTTTATCTTTGGATAAAGATATGAATTTTAAAATGTTTTAATTTATTTACCATTTACACAACATGACCACTTTACTAATTTTGGGGTTTTGTGCATAATTAGGGTTGTCAAAACCTAAAACTTTTAATACAATCAATCATTTAACAAGTTCATTGATTATTCACAATGTTCAAATATGTCTGAAATGTGAATGAATGTTTCCAGTTTGTCTATTGGGAGAGAAAATATAAATATAATCGTATTGTGTCATTCAACAGACTGTGGAACTGATCTACTAAGATCCAAATGCCAGACACTCAACAGCGTGTGCAGACCTGGGATGTAATAATATAAAAATGTCATAAAAGGGCTATTGTCATTAAAATGATCATTATTATCACAGTGTTGTTGAATGTGCTCAAATACTAATACGCATAGAAGTAAGTTGTATTTAAGAAATTCAATAAAACAAACAAATAGATATACTTTCTTAGCAGAAGTAGCATGTTATATAATACTATTGTTCTGGCTACTTACTGTATGTATAGATGTATGCTGACAGCAGTGTTTTGTTCACCTTAATGTCTCTGGTGGCTTGGAGGCCATAGCCTTCTTTTCCAAAGTTGGCAATTCTGAAACCATCACAGGAGACGCCATTCTCTTCTGCCCAGGACACCAGATCCTGGAAATGGTCGTTTCTTGAACCGTCAAACAATACCGTCATACCTAAGAAAAGGAAGTTTAAAATTGTATTTGTATGTACCATCCCTTCACAGACAGCCATGAAAACACCATGACGTTAACTTCAATTATCTTCCTGAGCTTACAATATTCTTAGTAATAATAGTGGTAACGAGATAAAGACATTTCTGTAGCATGATGATGGAATGTAGAAGAAATGTAAGAATAGTGTGAATGTTAAAGAGCTGACGCCGAACTGACATGCTATTTCAATGCATGATGAATGTAGAAGTGGTTTGAATGAGGAAATGGTTAGAATGTTGAAGAGCTCACGCCGAACTGAAATTGTAGATGCAATGTAGGGATGGTTGTAAAGAAGCTGTACTGAAATGTCAATCAATCAATGTTTATTTATATAGCCCTAGATCACAAGTGCCTCAAAGGGCTGCATAAACCACAACGACATCCTCGGTAGAGCCCACATAAGGGCAAGGAAAAACTCACACCCAATGGGACGTCGGTGACAGTGACAATGATGACTATGAGAAACCTTGGAGAGGACCACATATGTGGCCAACCCCCCCCCCGGGGACCGAAAGCAATGGATGTCGAGAAGGGGGCGGGATGGCGTAGTGGGTAAAGCGGCCCTGCCAGAAACCTGAGGGTTGCAGGTTTGCTTCCCACCTATTGACATCCAAATCGCTGCCGTTGTGTCCTTGTGCAGGACACTTCACCCTTTGCCCCCAGTGCCGCTCACACTGGTGAATGAATGATGAATGAATGGTAGGTGTTGGTCGGAGGGGCCGTAGGCGTAAACTGGCAGCCACGCTACCCCAGGGCAGCTGTGGTTACAGATGTAGCTTACCACCACCACCAGGTGTGAATGAATGATGGCTTCCCACTTCAATGTGAGCGCTTTGAGTATCTAACAATAGAAAAGCGCGATATAAATCTAATCCATTATTATTATTATTATTATTATAATTAACATGATATTGTGAAAGTCCAATCCATAGTGGATCTAACAAAACGGTGATAATGTATTATCAATCTTGAAATGGTAACTGTTGGAATAGTTAGAACAGTTAGCATACCGCAAGAGGTTACATAGCAACAGAACCTAGACATTTTTGTTCAAATGCTGGCATAAAAAAAGTTAGCATGCTAACAGGGAAAAAGCTAGCATACTTCTAAGATTCGACCAAGTAACAAAATCTATGATTAGGTTAAAATGTCCACATTTGCTATTATAAAATGTTAACATGCTAACACTAAAAAAGTTTGCATACATCCAAGGTAGCGCCATTTAACAAAATTAATGAGCTGAACGAGTTGGTGTTAGAACAAACTGAATCAGTCAATAAAAGTAGGAATTGTAGAACTTTGAAACATTTTCCAATCATTTCAATGGAGATTTCCTGGTTATTTGGAAGTTTTGGGAAAAGCAGGATTTTTTAGAAAATGATAAATACCGGTAGCATGAATGTCCTGAATATGCTGCATAGGTTGGTGTTGAAATCCTTTGACTCGGCTGAGAAATGTGGGAATTATGGCGCTTTGAAAAATGCCCCATTCCTTGTAATAGGAATTTCCTGGTAATTTGGGAATTTCAGGAAAATCTGAAATTTTTTTAGGTGACAAATAGCACAAATGTCTTGAATGAGCAGAATAGGTTGGGAATGGAGTGTAATCGGTTGAGAAATGTGTTAATACTAACAGTTTACGTTTGAGAATTACTGTTACAGAATTTCAGGAATCCCAGAAATTCCAGGAAAACCAGTATTGGGTTTGGAACTTGGGAAAGTGTTAATTTGAATGTCCCAAATAAGCAAAATAGGTTGGTGATGGAGTGTAATTGGTTGAGAAGTGTGTTAATAGTGACAATTGAGAATTGGTGTTACAGAATTTTAGGAATCCCAGAAATTCCAGGAAAAGCAGAATTTGGTTTGGAACTTGGGAAAGTGTGAGTTTGAATTTCCTGAATGAGCTGAATTGGTTGGCGCTGGAATGGTGTAAATGGCTTGAGAAATGTTGCAATCGTGGCACTTTGGAAAAATTCCCATTAATTGCAATGGGAATTTCCTGGAAATTTTGGGATTTCAAGAAAAGTGAAACTTTTTTGAAGGTGATTAATGGCACAAATGTCCTGAATGAGCTGAATTGGTTGGTGTTGGAATTGTTTGACTTGGTTGAGAAATGTGGGAATTGTGGAGCTTTGAAAAATGTCCCATTCATTTTAATGGAAATTTCCTGGTAATTTCAGGAAAATCTGTAAAAACAAATAAAGTAAATAATAGCACAAATGTCCTGAATGAGCGGAATAGGTTGATGATGGAGTGTAACCAGTTGAGAAATGTGTTAATACTGACAGTTTACACTTGAGAATTAGGGTTACAGAATTTGAGGAATTCCAGGAAAAGCAGAATTCAGTTTGGAACTCGGGTAAGTGTTGGTTAGAATGGCCTGAATGAGCTGAATTGGTTGGCGCTGGAATGGTGTAAATGGCTTGAGAAACATTGTAATCGTGGCACTTTGGAAAAATACCCACTCATTTCAATGGGAATTTCCTGGAAATTTAGAGACTTCAGGAAAAGTGAGACTTTTTTGAAGGTGATTAATGGCAGAGATGTCCTGAGTTGGTTGTGTTGGAATTGTTTGACTTGGGGGAGAAATGTGAAAATTGTGGAGCTTTGAAAAATGTCCCATTTGTTTTAAATGGGAATTTCCTGGTAATTTGAGAATTTCAGGAAAATCAGTAGTTTTTTTCAAAGGTAAATAATAGCATAAAGGTCCTGAATGAGGGGAATAGGTTGGTGATTGAGTGTAATCGGTTGAGAAATGTGTTGATAGTGAAGATTTACATTTGAGAATTACTTTTACAGAATTTGAGGAATTCCAGGAAAAGCAGAATTTGGTTTGGAACTTGGGTAAGTGTTAGTTTGAATGGCCTGAATGAGCTGAATTGGTTGGCACTGGAATGGTGTAAATGGCTTGAGGAATGTTAAAATCGTGGCACTTTGGAAAAATTCCTACTCATTTCAATGGGAATTTCCTGGAAATTTAGGGATTTCAGGGAAAGTGAGACTTTTTTGAAGGTGATTAATGGCAGAGATGTCCTGAGTTGGTTGTGTTGGAATTGTTTGACTTGGTTGAGAAATGTGTTGGTAGTTACAAATTATATTCAGGAGGACACTGGTGTCAATACTCCGGACAATAAAAAAAATACAGTATATATATATAAATATTTAAATAAATACAATAAATATATGTTATGAAGATGTGATATATACAATACAATATAAATATAGAACATAACAAATGCATGAAAAAGAATAATAATAAAAGTACAATAAAAAAACACCAAAGTTACCTTTCTGCTTCTTTCGGATCTTCTCCACTAAACTTTTGATGTGAACATATTCCTCCCACTCTTCACTGGCACATGGGGCTTCACCGCTGCACTCTGGAAAGACAAATGCCAGTAAAGTAGAAAGTGCAGCAGGGCCCCACACTTAGCTCTTTCATTGGGAGCACAAGGCTCCTCCTAAATGAAAAAAATGAGGATCATGATTGACATCAGGGGAAAACTCCATATATGGTCGAGATATACCAGAGAGCTTTGTGGGAGTCTGCCATTCCAGTCCGATGACATAATAATACATTTTATTTGGTATAGCGCTTTTCAGAGTACTCAAAGACGCTTTACAGCATGGGTGTCAAACTCTGGCCCGTGGGCCAAATCTGGCCAACCGTGTAATTTAATTTGGCCCTTGAGGCAATATCAATTTATCATTAGAGCTGGCCCGCCAGTGTTACACAGCGTCGCTGCCGCTGTAACACCACATTCACCGCTAATACTCATACTTGCCAACCCTCCTAATTTTCCCGGTAGACTCCCGAAGTTCAATGCCCCTCCCGAAAATCTCCCGGGGCAACCATTCTACCGAATTTATACCGATTTCCACCTGGACAACTATATTGGGGGCGTGCATTTAAGGCACTGCCTTTAGCGTTCTCTACAACCTGTCGTCACGTCCGCTTTTCCTCCATACTAACAGCGTGTCACATAATATTTGTGGCTTTTACACACACACACACACACACACACACACAAGTGAATGAAAGGCATACTTGGTCAACAGCCTGAGGGTGGCCGTATAAACAACTTTAGCACTGTTACAAATATGCGCCACACTGTGAACCCACACCAAACAAGAATGACAAACACATTTCGGGTGAACATCCGCACCGTAACACAACAGAACAAATACCCAGGACCCCTTGCAGCACTAAGTCTTCCGGGAAACTTCCAGCAAACTGACCAATAATTAGCGTTTTATTCATGCATTTTCTCTTGCTACTTTAAGGCTTGAATGTTTGGTTCATTCATTATTGTTATTTTATTTTCTAATTTATTATTAGCCTGTGGAAAAAATGTTTTTATATTTACCTCAGAAGATTGCGAATAGAAAAAAAGGCATACCATTTTTATTTAAATGTTATTTGATATGCCATTGATATATTTTTAATTATTATTACTTGAAACTGGATTTTTCATGTCACTAAAGTTATATAAGCCTTGCTTGTTCAATATTTAATGCAAAACTTGTTTGGGTCCCTATTAAAAGGTTCATTTGTTCAACCTTGGCCCGCGGCTTTGTTTCGTTTAAAAGTTTGGCCCACTCTGTATTTGAGTTTGACACCCCTGCTTTACAGGATAGTCAATAAGTTCCTTATTTCTGTGTGAAATCAAATGTAATAACATGTTCATATATATTAAATGCAAACATCCTCACATTTATTGGTGCAATTCATCTTTGGACAAGTTTGACCAGTATTTTAGGTGAAAGCAGAATCCTTGTGTACATGTATCAATAAGTGCTTTATGTAGGTGATGCTTGTGTATGCTACTTTGTTGAACACTTTATTTTGTTAGTGCAGTGTAGTGCACCGTGCTATTATTGTGAAGGGCACAAAGTGTGCTGTGCTGTTGTCCTCAGCTTGACCAGTAAGGAAGCAACTCACTTGAGGCTAGGGTTGTCCTGATACCAATACTTTGGTACCAGTACCAGAATATATTTTGATACTTTTCGATACTTTACTAAATAAAGGTGACCACAAAAAAATTCATTATTGTCTTTATTGTAACAAAAGAATCTTAGTGTAGATGAAACATGTTTATTGTCATTTAGTGCTTCAATAAAATGTTGAACATACTAGACAACTTGTCTTTTAGTAGTAAGTAAACAAAGAAAGACTCCTAATTAGTCTGCAGTAACATATTGTGTCATTTATACACCTATTATTTTATACACATTATGAAGAGCAGACATTGGTCATAATTTAATTCTTAATGTGTCCAAGGGTGTTTTTCCTGAGTTTATAAACAATATGTACATTTAAAAAAAAAAAAAAAAGATTTTGTAATGCTACAAAATATTGATGTAATCAATCGACTAGATACACTCCTGTACTTGGTATCATGACAGTGGATGTCAGGTGTACCCATAGTAGTATTGACTAGACACGCTCCTGTACTTGGTATCATTACAGTGGATGTCAGGTGTACCCATAGTAGTATCGACTAGACACGCTCCTGTACTTGGTATCATTACAGTGGATGTCAGGTGTACCCATAGTAGTATCGACTAGATACGCTCCTGTACTTGGTATCATTACAGTGGATGTCAGGTGTACCCATAGTAGTATCGACTAGACACGCTCCTGTACTTGGTATCATTACAGTGGATGTCAGGTGTACCCATAGTAGTATCGACTAGACACGCTCCTGTACTTGGTATCATGACAGTGGATGTCAGGTGTACCCATAGTAGTATCGACTAGATACACTCCTGTACTTGGTATCATGACAGTGGATGTCAGGTGTACCCATAGTAGTATCGACTAGACACGCTCCTGTACTTGGTATCATTACAGTGGATGTCAGGTGTACCCATAGTAGTATCGACTAGATACACTCCTGTACTTGGTATCATGACAGTGGATGTCAGGTGTACCCATAGTAGTATCGACTAGACACGCTCCTGTACTTGGTATCATGACAGTGGATGTCAGGTGTACCCATAGTAGTATCGACTAGATACACTCCTGTACTTGGTATCATTACAGTGGATGTCAGGTGTACCCATAGTAGTATCGACTAGACACGCTCCTGTACTTGGTATCATGACAGTGGATGTCAGGTGTACCCATAGTAGTATCGACTAGATACACTCCTGTACTTGGTATCATTACAGTGGATGTCAGGTTTACCCATAGTAGTATCGACCAGATACACTCCTGTACTTGGTATCATGACAGTGGATGTCAGGTGTACCCATAGTAGTATTGACTAGACACGCTCCTGTACTTGGTATCATTACAGTGGATGTCAGGTGTACCCATAGTAGTATCGACTAGACACGCTCCTGTACTTGGTATCATTACAGTGGATGTCAGGTGTACCCATAGTAGTATCGACTAGATACACTCCTGTACTTGGTATCATTACAGTGGATGTCAGGTGTACCCATAGTAGTATCGACTAGACACGCTCCTGTACTTGGTATCATTACAGTGGATGTCAGGTGTACCCATAGTAGTATCGACTAGATACACTCCTGTACTTGGTATCATGACAGTGGATGTCAGGTGTACCCATAGTAGTATCGACTAGATACACTCCTGTACTTGGTATCATTACAGTGGATGTCAGGTGTACCCATAGTAGTATCGACTAGACACGCTCCTGTACTTGGTATCATGACAGTGGATGTCAGGTGTACCCATAGTAGTATCGACTAGACACGCTCCTGTACTTGGTATCATGACAGTGGATGTCAGGTGTACCCATAGTAGTATCGACTAGATACACTCCTGTACTTGGTATCATTACAGTGGATGTCAGGTGTACCCATAGTAGTATCGACTAGACACGCTCCTGTACTTGGTATCATGACAGTGGATGTCAGGTGTACCCATAGTAGTATCGACTAGATACACTCCTGTACTTGGTATCATTACAGTGGATGTCAGGTTTACCCATAGTAGTATCGACCAGATACACTCCTGTACTTGGTATCATGACAGTGGATGTCAGGTGTACCCATAGTAGTATTGACTAGACACGCTCCTGTACTTGGTATCATTACAGTGGATGTCAGGTGTACCCATAGTAGTATCGACTAGACACGCTCCTGTACTTGGTATCATTACAGTGGATGTCAGGTGTACCCATAGTAGTATCGACTAGACACGCTCCTGTACTTGGTATCATTACAGTGGATGTCAGGTGTACCCATAGTAGTATCGACTAGACACGCTCCTGTACTTGGTATCATTACAGTGGATGTCAGGTGTACCCATAGTAGTATCGACTAGATACGCTCCTGTACTTGGTATCATTACAGTGGATGTCAGGTGTACCCATAGTAGTATCGACTAGACACGCTCCTGTACTTGGTATCATTACAGTGGATGTCAGGTGTACCCATAGTAGTATCGACTAGACACGCTCCTGTACTTGGTATCATGACAGTGGATGTCAGGTGTACCCATAGTAGTATCGACTAGATACACTCCTGTACTTGGTATCATGACAGTGGATGTCAGGTGTACCCATAGTAGTATCGACTAGACACGCTCCTGTACTTGGTATCATTACAGTGGATGTCAGGTGTACCCATAGTAGTATCGACTAGATACACTCCTGTACTTGGTATCATTACAGTGGATGTCAGGTGTACCCATAGTAGTATCGACTAGATACACTCCTGTACTTGGTATCATGACAGTGGATGTCAGGTGTACCCATAGTAGTATCGACTAGATACACTCCTGTACTTGGTATCATTACAGTGGATGTCAGGTGTACCCATAGTAGTATCGACTAGACACGCTCCTGTACTTGGTATCATGACAGTGGATGTCAGGTGTACCCATAGTAGTATCGACTAGACACGCTCCTGTACTTGGTATCATGACAGTGGATGTCAGGTGTACCCATAGTAGTATCGACTAGATACACTCCTGTACTTGGTATCATTACAGTGGATGTCAGGTGTACCCATAGTAGTATCGACTAGACACGCTCCTGTACTTGGTATCATGACAGTGGATGTCAGGTGTACCCATAGTAGTATCGACTAGATACACTCCTGTACTTGGTATCATTACAGTGGATGTCAGGTTTACCCATAGTAGTATCGACCAGATACACTCCTGTACTTGGTATCATGACAGTGGATGTCAGGTGTACCCATAGTAGTATTGACTAGACACGCTCCTGTACTTGGTATCATTACAGTGGATGTCAGGTGTACCCATAGTAGTATCGACTAGACACGCTCCTGTACTTGGTATCATTACAGTGGATGTCAGGTGTACCCATAGTAGTATCGACTAGACACGCTCCTGTACTTGGTATCATTACAGTGGATGTCAGGTGTACCCATAGTAGTATCGACTAGACACGCTCCTGTACTTGGTATCATTACAGTGGATGTCAGGTGTACCCATAGTAGTATCGACTAGATACGCTCCTGTACTTGGTATCATTACAGTGGATGTCAGGTGTACCCATAGTAGTATCGACTAGACACGCTCCTGTACTTGGTATCATTACAGTGGATGTCAGGTGTACCCATAGTAGTATCGACTAGACACGCTCCTGTACTTGGTATCATTACAGTGGATGTCAGGTGTACCCATAGTAGTATCGACTAGACACTAGTCTTATAACTTCCCCTTTATCTTGACTTTTTACACCAAAATGCGTCCATTCTCCCTTTTCTGTCTACACACTGTCTGCTTGTAAGTACTCTGTGTGTGTGCACTGCCCAACATGCTCCTCTGCTCATAAAAGCAGCACGTGACGACGAGCGGGTGAACGGGGGATCTGTAGTTTTTAGGAGGGGGTATGGTACCAAATATGATTCATTAGTATCACGATACTATACTAATACTGGTATACTGTACAACCATACTGTGGACATTGTTTTAATGCTTTTTTATGCCATTTCCAAAATCCATTTAATGACTTTACAACTTCTAATTTACTTTTGACACATGCAAAATCCTGTGTTGTTATATTTAAATAACCATGAAAACACTTTGCCTGTTTTTTGTTTACATTACAAAACAAGCAAATTGACAGAGCCTTTGCAGTTTTGTTGTTGTAAAATAACAATACAACTTTCCATTATCTATCCATCCATTTTCTACCGCTTGTCCCTATCAAGTGCAAGAGTAGAAAATACCCATGTGCTGCATGCTGAAGATAAATACACTTACTTTGCAGCAGTTCGGAAACAAGGTTCATCATCTCTTTAGGAGAAGTCACAGCAGTGGCTGCTGACAGAGACTTCCTGGATCGACTCTTCTTGCCCATGGTCCAGGATGTACAACAAGTCTGAATGAAAGGAACATGCGGTTAGTATTTGTACCACTAAATATGTTCAATTGCATGTCTATTGCGTCACAAGAAGCAAATGAGTTGTGTTATGCGAGGGCGAATGATTCTGTCTTGGGTAATGTTGACATCCTGACTCAAAACAGTCATTTACAGGCTGTGAAATCATTCAAATGTGCAATCTATTGAATGGCATCAGTCCATGGTGGAGGGTGTGTCAGTCCATGGTGGAGGGTGTGTCAGTCCATGATGGAGGGTGTGTCAGTCCATGATGGAGGGTGTGTCTGTCCATGGTGGAGGGTGTGTCAGTCCATGGTGGAGGGTGTGTCAGTCCATGATGGAGGGTGTGTCAGTCCATGGTGGAGGGTGTGTCAGTCCATGATGGAGGGTGTGTCAGTCCATGATGGAGGGTGTGTCAGTTCATGGTGGAGGGTGTGTCAGTCCATGATGGAGGGTGTGTCAGTCCATGATGGAGGGTGTGTCTGTCCATGGTGGAGGGTGTGTCAGTCCATGGTGGAGGGTGTGTCAGTCCATGGTGGAGGGTGTGTCAGTCCATGGTGGAGGGTGTGTCAGTCCATGGTGGAGGGTGTGTCAGTCCATGATGGAGGGTGTGTCAGTCCATGATGGAGGGTGTGTCAGTCCATGATGGAGGGTGTGTCAGTCCATGGTGGAGGGTGTGTCAGTCCATGGTGGAGGGTGTGTCAGTCCATGATGGAGGGTGTGTCAGTCCATGGTGGAGGGTGTGTCAGTCCATGGTGGAGAGTGTGTCAGTCCATGGTGGAGGGTGTGTCAGTCCATGGTGGAGGGTGTGTCAGTCCATGGTGGAGAGTGTGTCAGTCCATGATGGAGGGTGTGTCAGTCCATGGTGGAGGGTGTGTCAGTCCATGGTGGAGAGTGTGTCAGTCCATGGTGGAGGGTGTGTCAGTCCATGATGGAGGGTGTGTCAGTCCATGGTGGAGAGTGTGTCAGTCCATGATGGAGGGTGTGTCAGTCCATGGTGGAGGGTGTGTCAGTCCATGGTGGAGAGTGTGTCAGTCCATGGTGGAGGGTGTGTTAGTCCATGGTGGAGGGTGTGTCAGTCCATGGTGGAGAGTGTGTCAGTCCATGGTGGAGGGTGTGTCAGTCCATGGTGGAGGGTGTGTCAGTCCATGGTGGAGGGTGTGTCAGTCCATGGTGGAGAGTGTGTCAGTCCATGATGGAGGGTGTGTCAGTCCATGGTGGAGGGTGTGTCAGTCCATGGTGGAGAGTGTGTCAGTCCATGATGGAGGGTGTGTCAGTCCATGGTGGAGGGTGTGTCAGTCCATGGTGGAGAGTGTGTCAGTCCATGGTGGAGGGTGTGTTAGTCCATGGTGGAGGGTGTGTCAGTCCATGGTGGAGAGTGTGTCAGTCCATGGTGGAGGGTGTGTCAGTCCATGGTGGAGGGTGTGTCAGTCCATGGTGGAGGGTGTGTCAGTCCATGGTGGAGAGTGTGTCAGTCCATGATGGAGGGTGTGTCAGTCCATGGTGGAGGGTGTGTCAGTCCATGGTGGAGAGTGTGACAGTCCATGGTGGAGGGTGTGTCAGTCCATGGTGGAGGGTGTGTCAGTCCATGGTGGAGGGTGTGTCAGTCCATGGTGGAGGGTGTGTCAGTCCATACACCATTGCAAATACACCATTGACCATCTACAAGAAGCTGAGCATCACAGTCTTTTTCAATCAGTTTAATTGTTGCTCGTTATGGCTCCAATCACATCTACAGGTGTTTTCAACACCTGATTGAAAAGACCTTATTCAAATTATGTGCTTAAGAGTTATGATCTTCAAGGGGTTGAATAATTTTGTCAATGAGATTTTAAGAGAAATGACACTGTTTGGTATGTTACAACATATAATGTAATTCAAGTTGCATTTGTCTATTTGACACATCTTTATTTGATATGACTATAAAAAAATTACGGAATAAATGTCCAACTTGCTAAAACACCAAAATTGTGTGGGGGTTGAATAATTTTGATCACAACTGTAGTGAAATATGCAGCAGAAAAGGACAAGAGGAAGCGGCGCATACCTTTGGAGTTGGCAGAGTTGTTTAGAAGCCACATTGAGGAAGAAGATTTCATGGGATTTATGGATTAGGAGTGAGAGATAGTTTGGTAAAGGTATAGCATGTTCTATATGTTCTAGTTATTTGAATGACTCTTACCATAATATGTTAGGTTAACATAGCAGTTGCTTATTTATGCCTCATATAACCTACACTTATTCAGCCTGTTGTTTACTATTCTTTATTTATTTTAAATTGCCTTTCAAATGTCTGTTCTTGCTGTTGGATTTTATCAAATAAATTTCCCCCAAAAATGCGACTTATACTCCAGTGCGACTTATATATGTTTTTTTCATTCTTTATCATGCATTTTTCAGATGGTGCAACTTATACTCCGGAGTGATTTATAATCCGAAAAATACGGTAGTACAGTTGAAGACTTAGTGTTATTATAAAAGATGAGTGCACATCATAATGGCAGCTACACTTTCCTTCTTAAACATCTATTTATTTATTTTAAATTGCCTTTCAAATGTCTATTCTTGGTGGTGGATGTTAGCAAATAAATTTCCCCCAATAATGCGACTTATACTCCAGTGCGGTAGTATAGTCTAAGAGTTAGTGTCATTATAAAAGATGAGTGCACATCATAATGGCAGCTATACTTTACATCTTAAACATCTAAAAAAAGGATTTGGGATTGTCGGGCGGGCCAGATTGAATAAAATCTTAACAGGCCGCATGTGACAGACACACAGACAGACAGACAGACAGGCAGATACACACACACACACACACACACACACAGACAGACAGGCAGACAGACAGACACACACACACATAGTGTGTGTAAGTCAAAGAAGGACTTAGTTTATATTTAGCAGATAGTATTGGTGCAGCCACTTGACAGCTAAAAGCAGACGTGAGCTTCATGTGCTGCAAGAGAGATCAGCATAAAGAGAGTTTACAGATAAAATAAGCAGCTGGTGTCAAAGTGGATGAAGTATTCAGTTATTAGACAAACAAGTTATTGGTTATTAGAAGACACAAGTTATCAGTTATTAGACACACAAGTTATCAGTTATTAGAAGACACAAGTTATCAGTTATTAGAAGACACAAGTTATTAGTTATTAGAAGACACAAGTTATCAGTTATTAGAAGACACAAGTTATCAGTTATTAGAAGACACAAGTTATCAGTTATTAGACACACAAGTTATCAGTTATTAGACACACAAGTTATCAGTTATTAGACACACAAGTTATCAGTTATTAGAAGACACAAGTTATCAGTTATTAGAAGACACAAGTTATCAGTTATTAGACACACAAGTTATTAGTTATTAGAAGACACAAGTTATCAGTTATTAGACACACAAGTTATCAGTTATTAGAAGACACAAGTTATCAGTTATTAGACACACAAGTTATTAGTTATTAGAAGACACAAGTTATCAGTTATTAGAAGACACAAGTTATCAGTTATTAGAAGACACAAGTTATCAGTTATTAGAAGACACAAGTTATCATTTATTAGACACACAAGTTATCAGTTATTAGACACACAAGTTATCAGTTATTAGACACACAAGTTATCAGTTATTAGAAGACACAAGTTATCAGTTATTAGACACACAAGTTATCAGTTATTAGAAGACACAAGTTATCAGTTATTAGACACACAAGTTATCAGTTATTAGAAGACACAAGTTATCAGTTATTAGACACACAAGTTATTAGTTATTAGAAGACACAAGTTATCAGTTATTAGACACACAAGTTATCAGTTATTAGACACACAAGTTATCAGTTATTAGAAGACACAAGTTATCAGTTATTAGACACACAAGTTATCAGTTATTAGACACACAAGTTATTAGTTATTAGAAGACACAAGTTATCAGTTATTAGACACACAAGTTATTAGTTATTAGAAGACACAAGTTATCAGTTATTAGACACACAAGTTATCAGTTATTAGACACACAAGTTATCAGTTATTAGACACACAAGTTATCAGTTATTAGAAGACACAAGTTATCAGTTATTAGACACACAAGTTATCAGTTATTAGAAGACACAAGTTATCAGTTATTAGACACACAAGTTATCAGTTATTAGAAGACACAAGTTATCAGTTATTAGACACACAAGTTATTAGTTATTAGAAGACACAAGTTATCAGTTATTAGACACACAAGTTATCAGTTATTAGAAGACACAAGTTATCAGTTATTAGACACACAAGTTATCAGTTATTAGACACACAAGTTATCAGTTATTAGACACACAAGTTATTAGTTATTAGAAGACACAAGTTATCAGTTATTAGAAGACACAAGTTATCAGTTATTAGAAGACACAAGTTATCAGTTATTAGAAGACACAAGTTATCAGTTATTAGACACACACGTTATCAGTTATTAGAAGACACAAGTTATCAGTTATTAGAAGACACAAGTTATCAGTTATTAGACACACAAGTTATCAGTTATTAGAAGACACAAGTTATCAGTTATTAGAAGACACAAGTTATCAGTTATTAGACACACACGTTATCAGTTATTAGAAGACACAAGTTATCAGTTATTAGAAGACACAAGTTATCAGTTATTAGAAGACACAAGTTATCAGTTATTAGAAGACACAAGTTATCAGTTATTAGACACACAAGTTATCAGTTATTAGAAGACACAAGTTATCAGTTATTAGACACACAAGTTATCAGTTATTAGAAGACACAAGTTATCAGTTATTAGACACACAAGTTATCAGTTATTAGAAGACACAAGTTATCAGTTATTAGAAGACACAAGTTATCAGTTATTAGAAGACACAAGTTATCAGTTATTAGACACACAAGTTATCAGTTATTAGAAGACACAAGTTATCAGTTATTAGACACACAAGTTATCAGTTATTAGACACACAAGTTATCAGTTATTAGACACACAAGTTATTAGTTATTAGAAGACACAAGTTATCAGTTATTAGAAGACACAAGTTATCAGTTATTAGAAGACACAAGTTATCAGTTATTAGAAGACACAAGTTATCAGTTATTAGACACACACGTTATCAGTTATTAGAAGACACAAGTTATCAGTTATTAGAAGACACAAGTTATCAGTTATTAGACACACAAGTTATCAGTTATTAGAAGACACAAGTTATCAGTTATTAGAAGACACAAGTTATCAGTTATTAGACACACACGTTATCAGTTATTAGAAGACACAAGTTATCAGTTATTAGAAGACACAAGTTATCAGTTATTAGAAGACACAAGTTATCAGTTATTAGAAGACACAAGTTATCAGTTATTAGACACACAAGTTATCAGTTATTAGAAGACACAAGTTATCAGTTATTAGACACACAAGTTATCAGTTATTAGAAGACACAAGTTATCAGTTATTAGACACACAAGTTATCAGTTATTAGAAGACACAAGTTATCAGTTATTAGAAGACACAAGTTATCAGTTATTAGAAGACACAAGTTATCAGTTATTAGAAGACACAAGTTATCAGTTATTAGAAGACACAAGTTATCAGTTATTAGAAGACACAAGTTATCAGTTATTAGAAGACACAAGTTATCATTTATTAGACACACAAGTTATCAGTTATTAGACACACAAGTTATCAGTTATTAGACACACAAGTTATCAGTTATTAGAAGACACAAGTTATCAGTTATTAGAAGACACAAGTTATCAGTTATTAGACACACAAGTTATTAGTTATTAGAAGACACAAGTTATCAGTTATTAGACACACAAGTTATCAGTTATTAGAAGACACAAGTTATCAGTTATTAGACACACAAGTTATTAGTTATTAGAAGACACAAGTTATCAGTTATTAGAAGACACAAGTTATCAGTTATTAGAAGACACAAGTTATCAGTTATTAGAAGACACAAGTTATCAGTTATTAGAAGACACAAGTTATCAGTTATTAGAAGACACAAGTTATCAGTTATTAGACACACAAGTTATCAGTTATTAGAAGACACAAGTTATCAGTTATTAGACACACAAGTTATCAGTTATTAGAAGACACAAGTTATCAGTTATTAGACACACAAGTTATCAGTTATTAGAAGACACAAGTTATCAGTTATTAGAAGACACAAGTTATCAGTTATTAGAAGACACAAGTTATCAGTTATTAGAAGACACAACTACTAGTTGTTAGCTGCTGACAGTCACACCACATCCATCTTTAGAGGGAGACTAACACTGCATGATTTAAAGTCAATAAAAGCACGAATGTGTGAGGAAGCATGTTTTAAATCCCTCGATGAAGTCATACCTTAGATTATTAAAACTTTAATACCTTCGATTATTACAAGTCTGCTCTGCCAGCTTCTTCTTCTTCTTCTTTCTTCTTTGCCGTCTTCTTCTTCTTCTTCGTCTGTTCCAGGCGGCTGTCATGCAGTGTGATGGCACATTACCGCCACCTGGTGCTGCGGAGTCACTTACACGCTACTTCACAACCCATCCATCCATCAATCCATTTCCTACCGCTTATTCCCTTTTGGGGTCGCTGGCGCCAATCAACCTACTCTGCATGTTTGTCATCTTTAGCAGGTCTATTCAACGGCAGTATTAGCAATATAGCTAATATAGACCAGGGGCGTCACTAGACCTAATACTGTACTGGGGCACACCTGGGGCACAAATAATACTGTACTGGGGCACACCTGGGGCACAAATAATACTGTACTGGGGCACAAATAATACTGTACTGGGGCACACCTGGGGCACAAATCATTCATGTGAGCATGCAAAGCGCGCAAGCAAAAACATTTTTAGCACTTATTTATCATAAAAAAGACATAAATAGTGCTTTAAACTATGAAATCATATCAGATGATGTTGTATGGATCTTTGATGAACCACCTGAAATTAACTCATGCATTTGACCTACTTGTGCACTTTTTTACTCCAGACTTCTGAACTGCTACTGGTAAAAGCAAAAAGGAAGAGCAATGAATCGTTTTGAAATATTTATTGCAGTAATCATCTGCAAATTTAACATCTACAAAAGTAAAACACAAAATAAAGCACCCCTACGTCTCTGGGTTCTTTTATATTATTTATTTCTATTTCTGGCAATGTGGCTAATCCTATTTCAGATACACAAAACTATAAAATATACACAGAACAATAAAGCCACAGTAGTAGAATAAATGAACAACTGTTGTGTGTCTGTTCAGGGAATCATTTTCTGAGAAGTAAACTGTAACGTCTCATTTTCATTTTTGCAAAGTGGTCAATCACTCTGGACAGACATGGAAATATTACAGTAACTGTTATACAGTTGACCAGTGGTTCCCAACTGCTGGCTCCTCACATAAAAGTGGATTGTGTGTCATTTTCAGTCACATGTGTGCATGAAGAAAAAAAAGTTTAGGGAGAAAAAAATCAAATTGTGGCAACAAAACCAGATTATTTCAGCCTTTTTTCTAGTGACTATTAGTGAGTATTTTAGCAAAAGGCAAAGCGACTAACAAGTTGGAGGAGGACTCAGGACAGACATGGAAATATATTTTTTTAAATCTATATGGGGCAACAAAAACCGATATTTTCAGCCATCTTTCTGAAAACAAATACAGAAATGTTACTATTTTTTCTGGAAACAAAAGCAGATGCTTTAGCTGTAGCCATTTTTCTGCTGACAAAACAAGATTATTTTAGTCAAAGTCACAGCGATTAACAAGACAAGTCTACTGTGCTATTTTTCTGTGAAATAAACTTGAATGACTTAAAAATTTGGCTCACGACTTGATGATATGGAAAAATGTTTTTCTTCCTGAAGATAAAGTTTGAGAAGCACTCAACTCACACATGCTGACTCCAAATCATCATTGATGCAGAAGCAGCAGACAATAACCAACATGATGTTTCATCTTCATTGGAAATTCCCCCGACAGCTCGTACAGCAAATGAATATGTTTGTCTTGATACAAGGAATAATGTTAGCTAACTTAGCATCAACTTAAAGAATATGTTTGTCTTGATACAAGGAATAACGTTAGCTAACTTAGCATCAACTTAATGAATATGTTTGTCTTGATACAAGGAATAATGTTAGCTAACTTAGCATCAACTTAATGAATATGTTTGTCTTGATACCAGGAATAATGTTAGCTAACTTAGCATCAACTTAATGAATATGTTTGTCTTGATACAAGGAATAATGTTAGCTAACTTAGCATCAACTTAATGAATATGTTTGTCTTCATACAAGGAATAATGTTAGCTAACTTAGCATCAACTTAATGAATATGTTTGTCTTGATACCAGGAATAATGTTAGCTAACTTAGCATCAACTTAATGAATATGTTTGTCTTGATACAAGGAATAATGTTAGCTAACTTAGCATCAACTTAATGAATATGTTTGTCTTGATACAAGGAATAATGTTAGCTAACTTAGCATCAACTTAATGAATATGTTTGTCTTGATACAAGGAATAATGTTAGCTAACTTAGCATCAACTTAATGAATATGTTTGTCTTGATACCAGGAATAATGTTAGCTAACTTAGCATCAACTTAATGAATATGTTTGTCTTGATACAAGGAATAATGTTAGCTAACTTAGCATCAACTTAATGAATATGTTTGTCTTGATACAAGGAATAATGTTAGCTAACTTAGCATCAACTTAATGAATATGTTTGTCTTCATACAAGGAATAATGTTAGCTAACTTAGCATCAACTTAATGAATATGTTTGTCTTGATACAAGGAATAATGTTAGCTAACTTAGCATCAACTTAATGAATATGTTTGTCTTGATACAAGGAATAATGTTAGCTAACTTAGCATCAACTTAATGAATATGTTTGTCTTGATACAAGGAATAATGTTAGCTAACTTAGCATCAACTTAATGAATATGTTTGTCTTGATACAAGGAATAATGTTAGCTAACTTAGCATCAACTTAATGAATATGTTTGTCTTGATACAAGGAATAATGTTAGCTAACTTAGCATCAACTTAATGAATATGTTTGTCTTGATACAAGGAATAATGTTAGCTAACTTAGCATCAACTTAATGAATATGTTTGTCTTGATACAAGGAATAATGTTAGCTAACTTAGCATCAACTTAATGAATATGTTTGTCTTGATACAAGGAATAATGTTAGCTAACTTAGCATCAACTTAATGAATATGTTTGTCTTGATACAAGGAATAATGTTAGCTAACTTAGCATCAACTTAATGAATATGTTTGTCTTGATACAAGGAATAATGTTAGCTAACTTAGCATCAACTTAATGAATATGTTTGTCTTGATACAAGGAATAATGTTAGCTAACTTAGCATCAACTTAATGAATATGTTTGTCTTGATACAAGGAATAATGTTAGCTAACTTAGCATCAACTTAATGAATATGTTTGTCTTGATACAAGGAATAATGTTAGCTAACTTAGCATCAACTTAATGAATATGTTTGTCTTGATACAAGGAATAACGTTAGCTAACTTAGCATCAACTTAATGAATATGTTTGTCTTGATACAAGGAATAATGTTAGCTAACTTAGCATCAACTTAATGAATATGTTTGTCTTGATACAAGGAATAATGTTAGCTAACTTAGCATCAACTTAATGAATATGTTTGTCTTGATACAAGGAATAATGTTAGCTAACTTAGCATCAACTTAATGAATATGTTTGTCTTGATACAAGGAATAATGTTAGCTAACTTAGCATCAACTTAATGAATATATTTGTCTTGATACAAGGAATAATGTTAGCTAACTTAGCATCAACTTAATGAATATGTTTGTCTTGATACAAGGAATAATGTTAGCTAACTTAGCATCAACTTAATGAATATGTTTGTCTTGATACAAGGAATAATGTTAGCTAACTTAGCATCAACTTAATGAATATGTTTGTCTTGATACAAGGAATAATGTTAGCTAACTTAGCATCAACTTAATGAATATGTTTGTCTTGATACCAGGAATAATGTTAGCTAACTTAGCATCAACTTAATGAATATGTTTGTCTTGATACAAGGAATAATGTTAGCTAACTTAGCATCAACTTAATGAATATGTTTGTCTTGATACAAGGAATAATGTTAGCTAACTTAGCATCAACTTAATGAATATGTTTGTCTTGATACAAGGAATAATGTTAGCTAACTTAGCATCAACTTAATGAATATGTTTGTCTTGATACAAGGAATAATGTTAGCTAACTTAGCATCAACTTAATGAATATGTTTGTCTTCATACAAGGAATAACGTTGGCTAACTTAGCATCAACTTAATGAATATGTTTGTCTTGATACAAGGAATAATGTTAGCTAACTTAGCATCAACTTAATGAATATGTTTGTCTTGATACCAGGAATAATGTTAGCTAACTTAGCATCAACTTAATGAATATGTTTGTCTTGATACAAGGAATAACGTTAGCTAACTTAGCATCAACTTAATGAATATGTTTGTCTTGATACCAGAAATAATGTCAGCTAACTTAGCATCAACTTAATGAATATGTTTGTCTTGATACAAGGAATAATGTTAGCTAACTTAGCATCAACTTAATGAATATGTTTGTCTTGATACAAGGAATAATGTTAGCTAACTTAGCATCAACTTAATGAATATGTTTGTCTTGATACAAGGAATAATGTTAGCTAACTTAGCATCAACTTAATGAATATGTTTGTCTTGATACAAGGAATAATGTTAGCTAACTTAGCATCAACTTAATGAATATGTTTGTCTTGATACCAGGAATAATGTTAGCTAACTTAGCATCAACTTAATGAATATGTTTGTCTTGATACCAGGAATAATGTTAGCTAACTTAGCATCAACTTAATGAATATGTTTGTCTTGATACAAGGAATAATGTTAGCTAACTTAGCATCAACTTAATGAATATGTTTGTCTTGATACAAGGAATAATGTTAGCTAACTTAGCATCAACTTAATGAATATGTTTGTCTTGATACAAGGAATAATGTTAGCTAACTTAGCATCAACTTAATGAATATGTTTGTTTTGATACAAGGAATAATGTTAGCTAACTTAGCATCAACTTAATGAATATGTTTGTCTTGATACAAGGAATAATGTTAGCTAACTTAGCATCAACTTAATGAATATCTTTGTCTTGATACAAGGAATAATGTTAGCTAACTTAGCATCAACTTAATGAATATGTTTGTCTTGATACAAGGAATAATGTTAGCTAACTTAGCATCAACTTAATGAATATGTTTGTCTTGATACAAGGAATAATGTTAGCTAACTTAGCATCAACTTAATGAATATGTTTGTCTTGATACAAGGAATAATGTTAGCTAACTTAGCATCAACTTAATGAATATGTTTGTCTTGATACAAGGAATAATGTTAGCTAACTTAGCATCAACTTAATGAATATGTTTGTCTTGATACAAGGAATAATGTTAGCTAACTTAGCATCAACTTAATGAATATGTTTGTCTTGATACAAGGAATAATGTTAGCTAACTTAGCATCAACTTAATGAATATGTTTGTCTTGATACAAGGAATAATGTTAGCTAACTTAGCATCAACTTAATGAATATGTTTGTCTTGATACAAGGAATAATGTTAGCTAACTTAGCATCAACTTAATGAATATGTTTGTCTTGATACAAGGAATAATGTTAGCTAACTTAGCATCAACTTAATGAATATGTTTGTCTTGATACAAGGAATAATGTTAGCTAACTTAGCATCAACTTAATGAATATGTTTGTCTTGATACAAGGAATAATGTTAGCTAACTTAGCATCAACTTAATGAATATGTTTGTCTTGATACAAGGAATAATGTTAGCTAACTTAGCATCAACTTAATGAATATGTTTGTCTTGATACAAGGAATAATGTTAGCTAACTTAGCATCAACTTAATGAATATGTTTGTCTTGATACAAGGAATAATGTTAGCTAACTTAGCATCAACTTAATGAATATGTTTGTCTTGATACAAGGAATAACGTTAGCTAACTTAGCATCAACTTAATGAATATGTTTGTCTTGATACAAGGAATAATGTTAGCTAACTTAGCATCAACTTAATGAATATGTTTGTCTTGATACAAGGAATAATGTTAGCTAACTTAGCATCAACTTAATGAATATGTTTGTCTTGATACAAGGAATAATGTTAGCTAACTTAGCATCAACTTAATGAATATGTTTGTCTTGATACAAGGAATAATGTTAGCTAACTTAGCATCAACTTAATGAATATATTTGTCTTGATACAAGGAATAATGTTAGCTAACTTAGCATCAACTTAATGAATATGTTTGTCTTGATACAAGGAATAATGTTAGCTAACTTAGCATCAACTTAATGAATATGTTTGTCTTGATACAAGGAATAATGTTAGCTAACTTAGCATCAACTTAATGAATATGTTTGTCTTGATACAAGGAATAATGTTAGCTAACTTAGCATCAACTTAATGAATATGTTTGTCTTGATACCAGGAATAATGTTAGCTAACTTAGCATCAACTTAATGAATATGTTTGTCTTGATACAAGGAATAATGTTAGCTAACTTAGCATCAACTTAATGAATATGTTTGTCTTGATACAAGGAATAATGTTAGCTAACTTAGCATCAACTTAATGAATATGTTTGTCTTGATACAAGGAATAATGTTAGCTAACTTAGCATCAACTTAATGAATATGTTTGTCTTGATACAAGGAATAATGTTAGCTAACTTAGCATCAACTTAATGAATATGTTTGTCTTCATACAAGGAATAACGTTGGCTAACTTAGCATCAACTTAATGAATATGTTTGTCTTGATACAAGGAATAATGTTAGCTAACTTAGCATCAACTTAATGAATATGTTTGTCTTGATACCAGGAATAATGTTAGCTAACTTAGCATCAACTTAATGAATATGTTTGTCTTGATACAAGGAATAACGTTAGCTAACTTAGCATCAACTTAATGAATATGTTTGTCTTGATACCAGAAATAATGTCAGCTAACTTAGCATCAACTTAATGAATATGTTTGTCTTGATACAAGGAATAATGTTAGCTAACTTAGCATCAACTTAATGAATATGTTTGTCTTGATACAAGGAATAATGTTAGCTAACTTAGCATCAACTTAATGAATATGTTTGTCTTGATACAAGGAATAATGTTAGCTAACTTAGCATCAACTTAATGAATATGTTTGTCTTGATACAAGGAATAATGTTAGCTAACTTAGCATCAACTTAATGAATATGTTTGTCTTGATACCAGGAATAATGTTAGCTAACTTAGCATCAACTTAATGAATATGTTTGTCTTGATACCAGGAATAATGTTAGCTAACTTAGCATCAACTTAATGAATATGTTTGTCTTGATACAAGGAATAATGTTAGCTAACTTAGCATCAACTTAATGAATATGTTTGTCTTGATACAAGGAATAATGTTAGCTAACTTAGCATCAACTTAATGAATATGTTTGTCTTGATACAAGGAATAATGTTAGCTAACTTAGCATCAACTTAATGAATATGTTTGTTTTGATACAAGGAATAATGTTAGCTAACTTAGCATCAACTTAATGAATATGTTTGTCTTGATACAAGGAATAATGTTAGCTAACTTAGCATCAACTTAATGAATATCTTTGTCTTGATACAAGGAATAATGTTAGCTAACTTAGCATCAACTTAATGAATATGTTTGTCTTGATACAAGGAATAATGTTAGCTAACTTAGCATCAACTTAATGAATATGTTTGTCTTGATACAAGGAATAATGTTAGCTAACTTAGCATCAACTTAATGAATATGTTTGTCTTGATACCAGGAATAATGTTAGCTAACTTAGCATCAACTTAATGAATATGTTTGTCTTGATACAAGGAATAATGTTAGCTAATTTAGCATCAACTTAATGAATATGTTTGTCTTGATACAAGGAATAATGTTAGCTAACTTAGCATCAACTTAATGAATATGTTTGTCTTGATACAAGGAATAATGTTAGCTAACTTAGCATCAACTTAATGAATATGTTTGTTTTGATACAAGGAATAATGTTAGCTAACTTAGCATCAACTTAATGAATATGTTTGTCTTCATACAAGGAATAATGTAGCTAACTTAGCATCAACTTAATGAATATGTTTGTCTTGATACAAGGAATAATGTTAGCTAACTTAGCATCAACTTAATGAATATGTTTGTCTTGATACCAGGAATAATGTTAGCTAACTTAGCATCAACTTAATGAATATGTTTGTCTTGATACAAGGAATAATGTTAGCTAATTTAGCATCAACTTAATGAATATGTTTGTCTTGATACAAGGAATAATGTTAGCTAACTTAGCATCAACTTAATGAATATGTTTGTCTTGATACAAGGAATAATGTTAGCTAACTTAGCATCAACTTAATAAATATGTTTGTCTTGATACAAGGAATAATGTTAGCTAACTTAGCATCAACTTAATGAATATGTTTGTCTTGATACAAGGAATAATGTTAGCTAACTTAGCATCAACTTAATGAATATGTTTGTCTTGATACAAGGAATAATGTTAGCTAACTTAGCATCAACTTAATGAATATGTTTGTCTTCATACAAGGAATAATGTTAGCTAACTTAGCATCAACTTAATGAATATGTTTGTCTTGATACAAGGAATAATGTTAGCTAACTTAGCATCAACTTAATGAATATGTTTGTCTTCATACAAGGAATAATGTTAGCTAACTTAGCATCAACTTAATGAATATGTTTGTCTTGATACAAGGAATAATGTTAGCTAACTTAGCATCAACTTAATGAATATGTTTGTCTTGATACAAGGAATAATGTTAGCTAACTTAGCATCAACTTAATGAATATGTTTGTCTTGATACAAGGAATAATGTTAGCTAACTTAGCATCAACTTAATGAATATGTTTGTCTTCATACAAGGAATAATGTTAGCTAACTTAGCATCAACTTAATGAATATGTTTGTCTTGATACAAGGAATAATGTTAGCTAACTTAGCATCAACTTAATGAATATGTTTGTCTTCATACAAGGAATAATGTTAGCTAACTTAGCATCAACTTAATGAATATGTTTGTCTTGATACAAGGAATAATGTTAGCTAACTTAGCATCAACTTAATGAATATGTTTGTCTTGATACAAGGAATAATGTTAGCTAACTTAGCATCAACTTAATGAATATGTTTGTCTTGATACCAGGAATAATGTTAGCTAACTTAGCATCAACTTAATGAATATGTTTGTCTTGATACAAGGAATAACGTTAGCTAACTTAGCATCAACTTAATGAATATGTTTGTCTTGATACAAGGAATAATGTTAGCTAACTTAGCATCAACTTAATGAATATGTTTGTCTTGATACAAGGAATAATGTTAGCTAACTTAGCATCAACTTAATGAATATGTTTGTCTTGATACAAGGAATAATGTTAGCTAACTTAGCATCAACTTAATGAATATGTTTGTCTTGATACAAGGAATAATGTTAGCTAACTTAGCATCAACTTAATGAATATATTTGTCTTGATACAAGGAATAATGTTAGCTAACTTAGCATCAACTTAATGAATATGTTTGTCTTGATACAAGGAATAATGTTAGCTAACTTAGCATCAACTTAATGAATATGTTTGTCTTGATACAAGGAATAATGTTAGCTAACTTAGCATCAACTTAATGAATATGTTTGTCTTGATACAAGGAATAATGTTAGCTAACTTAGCATCAACTTAATGAATATGTTTGTCTTGATACCAGGAATAATGTTAGCTAACTTAGCATCAACTTAATGAATATGTTTGTCTTGATACAAGGAATAATGTTAGCTAACTTAGCATCAACTTAATGAATATGTTTGTCTTGATACAAGGAATAATGTTAGCTAACTTAGCATCAACTTAATGAATATGTTTGTCTTGATACAAGGAATAATGTTAGCTAACTTAGCATCAACTTAATGAATATGTTTGTCTTGATACAAGGAATAATGTTAGCTAACTTAGCATCAACTTAATGAATATGTTTGTCTTCATACAAGGAATAACGTTGGCTAACTTAGCATCAACTTAATGAATATGTTTGTCTTGATACAAGGAATAATGTTAGCTAACTTAGCATCAACTTAATGAATATGTTTGTCTTGATACCAGGAATAATGTTAGCTAACTTAGCATCAACTTAATGAATATGTTTGTCTTGATACAAGGAATAACGTTAGCTAACTTAGCATCAACTTAATGAATATGTTTGTCTTGATACCAGAAATAATGTCAGCTAACTTAGCATCAACTTAATGAATATGTTTGTCTTGATACAAGGAATAATGTTAGCTAACTTAGCATCAACTTAATGAATATGTTTGTCTTGATACAAGGAATAATGTTAGCTAACTTAGCATCAACTTAATGAATATGTTTGTCTTGATACAAGGAATAATGTTAGCTAACTTAGCATCAACTTAATGAATATGTTTGTCTTGATACAAGGAATAATGTTAGCTAACTTAGCATCAACTTAATGAATATGTTTGTCTTGATACCAGGAATAATGTTAGCTAACTTAGCATCAACTTAATGAATATGTTTGTCTTGATACCAGGAATAATGTTAGCTAACTTAGCATCAACTTAATGAATATGTTTGTCTTGATACAAGGAATAATGTTAGCTAACTTAGCATCAACTTAATGAATATGTTTGTCTTGATACAAGGAATAATGTTAGCTAACTTAGCATCAACTTAATGAATATGTTTGTCTTGATACAAGGAATAATGTTAGCTAACTTAGCATCAACTTAATGAATATGTTTGTTTTGATACAAGGAATAATGTTAGCTAACTTAGCATCAACTTAATGAATATGTTTGTCTTGATACAAGGAATAATGTTAGCTAACTTAGCATCAACTTAATGAATATCTTTGTCTTGATACAAGGAATAATGTTAGCTAACTTAGCATCAACTTAATGAATATGTTTGTCTTGATACAAGGAATAATGTTAGCTAACTTAGCATCAACTTAATGAATATGTTTGTCTTGATACAAGGAATAATGTTAGCTAACTTAGCATCAACTTAATGAATATGTTTGTCTTGATACCAGGAATAATGTTAGCTAACTTAGCATCAACTTAATGAATATGTTTGTCTTGATACAAGGAATAATGTTAGCTAATTTAGCATCAACTTAATGAATATGTTTGTCTTGATACAAGGAATAATGTTAGCTAACTTAGCATCAACTTAATGAATATGTTTGTCTTGATACAAGGAATAATGTTAGCTAACTTAGCATCAACTTAATGAATATGTTTGTTTTGATACAAGGAATAATGTTAGCTAACTTAGCATCAACTTAATGAATATGTTTGTCTTCATACAAGGAATAATGTTAGCTAACTTAGCATCAACTTAATGAATATGTTTGTCTTGATACAAGGAATAATGTTAGCTAACTTAGCATCAACTTAATGAATATGTTTGTCTTGATACCAGGAATAATGTTAGCTAACTTAGCATCAACTTAATGAATATGTTTGTCTTGATACAAGGAATAATGTTAGCTAATTTAGCATCAACTTAATGAATATGTTTGTCTTGATACAAGGAATAATGTTAGCTAACTTAGCATCAACTTAATGAATATGTTTGTCTTGATACAAGGAATAATGTTAGCTAACTTAGCATCAACTTAATAAATATGTTTGTCTTGATACAAGGAATAATGTTAGCTAACTTAGCATCAACTTAATGAATATGTTTGTCTTGATACAAGGAATAATGTTAGCTAACTTAGCATCAACTTAATGAATATGTTTGTCTTGATACAAGGAATAATGTTAGCTAACTTAGCATCAACTTAATGAATATGTTTGTCTTCATACAAGGAATAATGTTAGCTAACTTAGCATCAACTTAATGAATATGTTTGTCTTGATACAAGGAATAATGTTAGCTAACTTAGCATCAACTTAATGAATATGTTTGTCTTCATACAAGGAATAATGTTAGCTAACTTAGCATCAACTTAATGAATATGTTTGTCTTGATACAAGGAATAATGTTAGCTAACTTAGCATCAACTTAATGAATATGTTTGTCTTGATACAAGGAATAATGTTAGCTAACTTAGCATCAACTTAATGAATATGTTTGTCTTCATACAAGGAATAATGTTAGCTAACTTAGCATCAACTTAATGAATATGTTTGTCTTGATACAAGGAATAATGTTAGCTAACTTAGCATCAACTTAATGAATATGTTTGTCTTCATACAAGGAATAATGTTAGCTAACTTAGCATCAACTTAATGAATATGTTTGTCTTGATACAAGGAATAATGTTAGCTAACTTAGCATCAACTTAAGACAATGATGTTGCCTAGCTAGCTAGGACTTCACTTACATCTCTCATTCCTGCTGCTTCTTCTCTGCTGCGGGCCAATAACTTTCTTAAATCCATCTAGGAGTTACAGTTTGAGTCAAATCAAAATTAAAATCAAAATAAAGTAATTAACAAATTGTTGTTGGCTAACGTTACCTACCTCAGCAGTGATTCTCACCCCCCCCCTCTCTCTCTCGCTCTCTCTCTCTCTCTCTCTCTCTCTCAACTGAAGTCTCGATCCACACGTGAATAAATTACCATATTAATTAGCCATGTGCTCAGTGTTAGGTGGAGTGAATACAGTAGCAATCAATTACCATACTAAGTAGTATGTGCGCTGTTGTCTATATTATGTAGACTTAAAACTCTGAAGTGTTGTTTTTTTTATTGGTGAAATTTTTACTGGGGCACTGCAGATCAACAGTGGGGCACGTGCCCCACTGAAATCTGTCTGGCGACGCCCCTGATATAGACACTTACATCATGTGTTGTCTTCATTATAACACTTATATAAGACTTTTAAAGTCATTTTCATAGTAGGCTACCTGACACAAATCTTCACTGACAGAAATGTTGAAATGTAATATTTATTCTACACATTTTTACAACATTGGAAAACATGAGTAAAACTTCTCAGAGGGTGCGAAAACTCCTGCAAATGACAGACTTAGAATGGCCAAAAGTATAGATGTGTGTGTCCAAATAAAGGAAACAGCAGGCAGTCTTCTAATGGATTTATTACCATCTTTGCAAGCTGGGTAACTTTTGCTGTGGTCTGGAACAACATGGCACACAAACAATAATCAGAAATGCAGCCAATATTACTTACAGATAATGTGTCATGAGACATGCAAATATAAATTAAATACACAGACGACATCCATCCATCCATTTTCTACCGCTTATTTCCTTTCGGGGTCGCGGGGGGCGCTGGCGCCTATCCCAGCTACAATCGGGCGGAAGGCGGGGTTCACCCTGGACAAGTCGCCACCTCATCGCAGGGCCAACACAGATAGACAGACAACATTCACACTCACATTCACACACTAGGGCCAATTTAGTGTTGCCAATCAACCTATCCCCAGGTGCATGTCTTTGGAGGTGGGAGGAAGCCGGAGTACCCGGAGGGAACCCACGCATTCACGGGGAGAACATGCAAACTCCACACAGAAAGATCCCGAGCCTGGATTGGAACCCAGGACTGCAGGACCTTCGTATTGTGAGGCAGACGCACTAACCCCTCTGCCACCGTGAAGCCCAGAGGACATAAGTAAAGGAAATTAAATATAGCAACAAACAAGGAATAATGATGCATCATGTACATCCAGCTGGCCTAAATAGCATGTTAGCATGGATTAACTTGCAGTCATGCAGTGACCAAATATGCCTGATTAGCACCCCAACTAATCAATAACATCAGCAAAGCTCACCTTTGTGCATTCACACACAGTATAAAACATATGGTGGACAGAAATGAGAAAAAGAAGGAGCTAAAAACACATTTCTGTGGCAGCGTCAGAGAAAGTTGTACATGTAAACAAACTGCTCCCTTGCTGGTATAAATCTTTTTTTTTTTACTTGGTCTGAGGATATATTCAAATTTTTTGAGATAGGATTTTTGAGTTTTCTTAAGCTGTATGCCATAATTAAAATAATAAAAGGCTTGCAATATTTCAGTTGATGTGCAATGAATCCAGAATGTATGAAATGTTCATGTTTTTAGTTGCATTACTGAAAATAAAGGACTTTATCACAATATTCTAATTTTCTGAGACAGTCCTATATCTATTTTTACCCCATCTTTATCCATTTTTTAAAAAGCTCCAGGGAGGCACTGCGGTGAGTCAGTCAGTGTATTTTATGAATCAAAGATGATTGTACTGTATTCATTCAGCGAAGATGTTGCCAGCTCGTAAACATAATGAGTACAAAGTTCGGATGTATTCAATGCGCTGACACTTCATCCCACCTGTCAGCAGGTGGCGCTGTTGCCCGTCTCAAGATGGCGGCCGCGCGGCTGCGCGGCCCGTCAGCACCAATGTTGTGTCTCCACTCAGTAGTCAAGCCTGTGCAATGGACGCGACTACAAACCGGGAGCTAATCGCCAAAATAAGAGCACAGGAAACTAAACATCTTCAAACTGTGATAAAGATCAAACTCTGAGACTCTCTAACTATGTCGTGACGGGAGTCTTCTGGAAGTGCCATGGACGCAACAAAAGGCTCGTTTCAAGGATGAGTCCGGAAGCAAAGATGCCAAAGCTGCAGGCAACTTCTTCAAAATGTCAATATTTATTTTAGTGAGAGTAATTATAAGCTTTAGGCTATTACAACTGTAAAATACCTTAAAAAGTGCATGCCCACTTCAGTTTGTGAGCAAGTGATGGTATTTATGATGAAACATTTAATTATGAAATGTCTTTATGGGGAAACATTTAAATATGAAAGCTTCATGTGCACTTTAGAATGTTATTTATGTTAATAATGCACTGACAGAAACAAATATCTGCGGTATGAAGTTTAAAGCGATGTCCAGTTTATGTTGTAAGTTATTTGAATTATAGAAAGCATTTTAGATTCAAAATGCAACTTAATCCTGGATTGTGCCTACTTTCCCCCTCACAGACATGGCAGATAAAGTCATGAGCATCGTAGAGAAAGTTCCGGTCCCACCAAGCTTGTGTTCACCATGCAAATGTAAATCAAGTAATCTTTTCGACTTTTTGCTGCCAGTATCTTTAACATCCTGGGCGAAACCTTCAGAATAAAAGCACATTCACAACTTGAATTAGTTTTGACATTATGTGCCCTCAAATTTTAACATATGACTATTTATATCAACAATTAGATATGTTTCTGTTTACCTGTTTCCCACCTTTCTCTGTAAGGAGTGTCGGAAGTTGGGAGAGCTGTCAGCGATCCTGTTCTGTCTCCCTATAATGTTTGATCCTGTTCTGTCTCCTGTAATGTTGGATCCTGTTCTGTCTCCCTGTAATGTTGGATCCTGTTCTGTCTCCCTGTAATGTTTGATCCTGTTCTGTCTCCCTGTAATGTTTGATCCTGTTCTGTCTCCCTGTAATGTTTGATCCTGTTCTGTCTCCCTGTAATGTTGGATCCTGTTCTGTCTCCTGTAATGTTTGATCCTGTTTTGTCTCCCTGTAATGTTGGATCCTGTTCTGTCTCCTGTAATGTTTGATCCTGTTCTGTCTCCCTGTAATGTTGGATCCTGTTCTGTCTCCCTGTAATGTTTGATCCTGTTCTGTCTCCCTGTAATGTTGGATCCTGTTCTGTCTCCTGTAATGTTTGATCCTGTTCTTTCTCCTGTAATGTTTGATCCTGTTCTTTCTCCTGTAATGTTTGATCCTGATCTGTCTCCCTGTTATGTTTGATCCTATTCTGTCTCCTGTAATGTTTGATCCTGTTCTGTCTCCCTGTAATGTTTGATCCTGTTCTGTCTCCCTGTAATGTTTGATCCTGTTCTGTCTCCCTGTAATGTTTGATCCTGTTCTGTCTCCCTGTAATGTTTGATCCTGTTCTGTCTCCCTGTAATGTTGGATCCTGTTCTGTCTCCTGTAATGTTTGATCCTGTTCTGTCTCCCTGTAATGTTGGATCCTGTTCTGTCTCCTGTAATGTTTGATCCTGTTCTGTCTCCCTGTAATGTTGGATCCTGTTCTGTCTCCTGTAATGTTTGATCCTGTTCTGTCTCCCTGTAATGTTGGATCCTGTTCTGTCTCCTGTAATGTTTGATCCTGTTCTTTCTCCTGTAATGTTTGATCCTGTTCTTTCTCCTGTAATGTTTGATCCTGGTCTGTCTCCCTGTTATGTTTGATCCTGTTCTGTCTCCTGTAATGTTTGATCCTGTTCTGTCTCCCTGTAATGTTTGATCCTGTTCTGTCTCCCTGTAATGTTTGATCCTGTTCTGTCTCCTGTAATGTTTGATCCTGTTCTGTCTCCCTGTAATGTTGGATCCTGTTCTGTCTCCTGTAATGTTTGATCATGTTCTGTCTCCTGCAATGTTTGATCCTGTTCTGTCTCCCTGTAATGTTGGATCCTGTTCTGTCTCCTGTAATGTTTGATCCTGTTCTGTCTCCCTGTAATGTTGGATCCTGTTCTGTCTCCTGTAATGTTTGATCCTGTTCTGTCTCCTGTAATGTTTGATCCTGTTCTGTCTCCCTGTAATGTTGGATCCTGTTCTGTCTCCTGTAATGTTTGATCCTGTTCTGTCTCCCTGTAATGTTGGATCCTGTTCTGTCTCCTGCAATGTTTGATCCTGTTCTGTCTCCTGTAATGTTTGATCCTGTTCTGTCTCCCTGTAATGTTTGATCCTGTTCTGTCTCCCTGTAATGTTTGATCCTGTTCCGTCTCCCTGTAATGTTTGATCCTGTTCTGTCTCCCTGTAATGTTTGATCCTGTTCTGTCTCCCTGTAATGTTGGATCCTGTTCTGTCTCCCTGTAATGTTGGATCCTGTTCTGTCTCCTGTAATGTTTGATCCTGTTCTGTCTCCCTGTAATGTTGGATCCTGTTCTGTCTCCTGTAATGTTTGATCCTGTTCTGTCTCCCTGTAATGTTGGATCCTGTTCTGTCTCCTGTAATGTTTGATCCTGTTCTGTCTCCCTGTAATGTTGGATCCTGTTCTGTCTCCTGTAATGTTTGATCCTGTTCTTTCTCCTGTAATGTTTGATCCTGTTCTTTCTCCTGTAATGTTTGATCCTGGTCTGTCTCCCTGTTATGTTTGATCCTGTTCTGTCTCCTGTAATGTTTGATCCTGTTCTGTCTCCCTGTAATGTTTGATCCTGTTCTGTCTCCCTGTAATGTTTGATCCTGTTCTGTCTCCCTGTAATGTTTGATCCTGTTCTGTCTCCTGTAATGTTTGATCCTGTTCTGTCTCCCTGTAATTTTGGATCCTGTTCTGTCTCCTGTAATGTTTGATCATGTTCTGTCTCCTGCAATGTTTGATCCTGTTCTGTCTCCCTGTAATGTTGGATCCTGTTCTGTCTCCTGTAATGTTTGATCCTGTTCTGTCTCCCTGTAATGTTGGATCCTGTTCTGTCTCCTGTAATGTTTGATCCTGTTCTGTCTCCTGTAATGTTTGATCCTGTTCTGTCTCCCTGTAATGTTGGATCCTGTTCTGTCTCCTGTAATGTTTGATCCTGTTCTGTCTCCCTGTAATGTTGGATCCTGTTTTGTCTCCTGTAATGTTTGATCCTGTTCTGTCTCCTGTAATGTTTGATCCTGTTCTGTCTCCCTGTAATGTTTGATCCTGTTCTGTCTCCCTGTAATGTTTGATCCTGTTCCGTCTCCCTGTAATGTTTGATCCTGTTCTGTCTCCCTGTAATGTTTGATCCTGTTCTGTCTCCCTGTAATGTTGGATCCTGTTCTGTCTCCCTGTAATGTTGGATCCTGTTCTGTCTACTGTAATGTTTGATCCTGTTCTGTCTCCCTGTAATGTTGGATCCTGTTCTGTCTCCTGTAATGTTTGATCCTGTTCTGTCTCCCTGTAATGTTGGATCCTGTTCTGTCTCCTGTAATGTTTGATCCTGTTCTTTCTCCTGTAATGTTTGATCCTGATCTGTCTCCCTGTAATGTTGGATCCTGTTCTGTCTCCTGTAATGTTTGATCCTGTTCTGTCTCCCTGTAATGTTTGATCCTGTTCTGTCTCCCTGTAATGTTGGATCCTGTTCTGTCTCCTGTAATGTTTGATCCTGTTCTGTCTCCCTGTAATGTTGGATCCTGTTCTGTCTCCTGTAATGTTTGATCCTGTTCTGTGTCCCTGTAATGTTGGATCCTGTTCTGTCTCCTGTAATGTTTGATCCTGTTCTTTCTCCTGTAATGTTTGATCCTGTTCTGTCTCCCTGTAATGTTTGATCCTGTTCTGTCTCCTGTAATGTTGGATCCTGTTCTGTGTCCCTGTAATGTTTGATCCTGTTCTGTCTCCCTGTAATGTTTGATCCTGTTCTGTCTCCCTGTAATGTTGGATCCTGTTCTGTCTCCCTGTAATGTTTGATCCTGTTCTGTCTCCCTGTAATGTTGGATCCTGTTCTGTCTCCCTGTAATGTTGGATCCTGTTCTGTCTCCTGTAAGGTTTGATCCTGTTCTGTCTCCCTGTAATGTTGGATCCTGTTCTGTCTCCTGTAATGTTTGATCCTGTTCTTTCTCCTGTAATGTTTGATCCTGTTCTTTCTCCTGTAATGTTTGATCCTGATCTGTCTCCCTGTAATGTTTGATCCTGTTCTGTCTCCTGTAATGTTTGATCCTGTTCTGTCTCCCTGTAATGTTTGATCCTGTTCTGTCTCCCTGTAATGTTTGATCCTGTTCTGTCTCCTGTAATGTTTGAACCTGTTCTGTCTCCCTGTAATGTTGGATCCTGTTCTGTCTCCTGTGATGTTTGATCCTGTTCTGTCTCCCTGTAATGTTGGATCCTGTTCTGTCTCCTGTAATGTTTGATCCTGTTCTTTCTCCTGTAATGTTTGATCCTGTTCTTTCTCCTGTAATGTTTGATCCTGTTCTTTCTCCTGTAATGTTTGATCCTGTTCTTTCTCCTGTAATGTTTGATCCTGTTCTGTCTCCTGTAATGTTTGATCCTGTTCTGTCTCCTGTAATGTTTGATCCTGTTCTGTCTCCCTGTAATGTTGGATCCTGTTCTGTCTCCTGTAATGTTTGATCCTGTTCTGTCTCCCTGTAATGTTGGATCCTGTTCTGTCTCCTGTAATGTTTGATCCTGTTCTGTCTCCCTGTAATGTTGGATCCTGTTCTGTCTCCTGTAATGTTTGATCCTGTTCTTTCTCCTGTAATGTTTGATCCTGTTCTTTCTCCTGTAATGTTTGATCCTGGTCTGTCTCCCTGTTATGTTTGATCCTGTTCTGTCTCCTGTAATGTTTGATCCTGTTCTGTCTCCCTGTAATGTTTGATCCTGTTCTGTCTCCCTGTAATGTTTGATCCTGTTCTGTCTCCTGTAATGTTTGATCCTGTTCTGTCTCCCTGTAATGTTGGATCCTGTTCTGTCTCCTGTAATGTTTGATCATGTTCTGTCTCCTGCAATGTTTGATCCTGTTCTGTCTCCCTGTAATGTTGGATCCTGTTCTGTCTCCTGTAATGTTTGATCCTGTTCTGTCTCCCTGTAATGTTGGATCCTGTTCTGTCTCCTGTAATGTTTGATCCTGTTCTGTCTCCTGTAATGTTTGATCCTGTTCTGTCTCCCTGTAATGTTGGATCCTGTTCTGTCTCCTGTAATGTTTGATCCTGTTCTGTCTCCCTGTAATGTTTGATCCTGTTCTGTCTCCCTGTAATGTTTGATCCTGTTCCGTCTCCCTGTAATGTTTGATCCTGTTCTGTCTCCCTGTAATGTTTGATCCTGTTCTGTCTCCCTGTAATGTTGGATCCTGTTCTGTCTCCCTGTAATGTTGGATCCTGTTCTGTCACCTGTAATGTTTGATCCTGTTCTGTCTCCCTGTAATGTTGGATCCTGTTCTGTCTCCTGTAATGTTTGATCCTGTTCTGTCTCCCTGTAATGTTGGATCCTGTTCTGTCTCCTGTAATGTTTGATCCTGTTCTGTCTCCCTGTAATGTTGGATCCTGTTCTGTCTCCTGTAATGTTTGATCCTGTTCTTTCTCCTGTAATGTTTGATCCTGTTCTTTCTCCTGTAATGTTTGATCCTGGTCTGTCTCCCTGTTATGTTTGATCCTGTTCTGTCTCCTGTAATGTTTGATCCTGTTCTGTCTCCCTGTAATGTTTGATCCTGTTCTGTCTCCCTGTAATGTTTGATCCTGTTCTGTCTCCCTGTAATGTTTGATCCTGTTCTGTCTCCTGTAATGTTTGATCCTGTTCTGTCTCCCTGTAATGTTGGATCCTGTTCTGTCTCCTGTAATGTTTGATCATGTTCTGTCTCCTGCAATGTTTGATCCTGTTCTGTCTCCCTGTAATGTTGGATCCTGTTCTGTCTCCTGTAATGTTTGATCCTGTTCTGTCTCCCTGTAATGTTGGATCCTGTTCTGTCTCCTGTAATGTTTGATCCTGTTCTGTCTCCTGTAATGTTTGATCCTGTTCTGTCTCCCTGTAATGTTGGATCCTGTTCTGTCTCCTGTAATGTTTGATCCTGTTCTGTCTCCCTGTAATGTTGGATCCTGTTCTGTCTCCTGTAATGTTTGATCCTGTTCTGTCTCCTGTAATGTTTGATCCTGTTCTGTCTCCCTGTAATGTTTGATCCTGTTCTGTCTCCCTGTAATGTTTGATCCTGTTCCGTCTCCCTGTAATGTTTGATCCTGTTCTGTCTCCCTGTAATGTTTGATCCTGTTCTGTCTCCCTGTAATGTTGGATCCTGTTCTGTCTCCCTGTAATGTTGGATCCTGTTCTGTCTACTGTAATGTTTGATCCTGTTCTGTCTCCCTGTAATGTTGGATCCTGTTCTGTCTCCTGTAATGTTTGATCCTGTTCTGTCTCCCTGTAATGTTGGATCCTGTTCTGTCTCCTGTAATGTTTGATCCTGTTCTTTCTCCTGTAATGTTTGATCCTGATCTGTCTCCCTGTAATGTTGGATCCTGTTCTGTCTCCTGTAATGTTTGATCCTGTTCTGTCTCCCTGTAATGTTTGATCCTGTTCTGTCTCCCTGTAATGTTGGATCCTGTTCTGTCTCCTGTAATGTTTGATCCTGTTCTGTCTCCCTGTAATGTTGGATCCTGTTCTGTCTCCTGTAATGTTTGATCCTGTTCTGTGTCCCTGTAATGTTGGATCCTGTTCTGTCTCCTGTAATGTTTGATCCTGTTCTTTCTCCTGTAATGTTTGATCCTGTTCTGTCTCCCTGTAATGTTTGATCCTGTTCTGTCTCCTGTAATGTTGGATCCTGTTCTGTGTCCCTGTAATGTTTGATCCTGTTCTGTCTCCCTGTAATGTTTGATCCTGTTCTGTCTCCCTGTAATGTTGGATCCTGTTCTGTCTCCCTGTAATGTTTGATCCTGTTCTGTCTCCCTGTAATGTTGGATCCTGTTCTGTCTCCCTGTAATGTTGGATCCTGTTCTGTCTCCTGTAAGGTTTGATCCTGTTCTGTCTCCCTGTAATGTTGGATCCTGTTCTGTCTCCTGTAATGTTTGATCCTGTTCTTTCTCCTGTAATGTTTGATCCTGTTCTTTCTCCTGTAATGTTTGATCCTGATCTGTCTCCCTGTAATGTTTGATCCTGTTCTGTCTCCTGTAATGTTTGATCCTGTTCTGTCTCCCTGTAATGTTTGATCCTGTTCTGTCTCCCTGTAATGTTTGATCCTGTTCTGTCTCCTGTAATGTTTGATCCTGTTCTGTCTCCCTGTAATGTTGGATCCTGTTCTGTCTCCTGTGATGTTTGATCCTGTTCTGTCTCCCTGTAATGTTGGATCCTGTTCTGTCTCCTGTAATGTTTGATCCTGTTCTTTCTCCTGTAATGTTTGATCCTGTTCTTTCTCCTGTAATGTTTGATCCTGTTCTTTCTCCTGTAATGTTTGATCCTGTTCTTTCTCCTGTAATGTTTGATCCTGTTCTGTCTCCTGTAATGTTTGATCCTGTTCTGTCTCCTGTAATGTTTGATCCTGTTCTGTCTCCCTGTAATGTTTGATCCTGTTCTGTCTCCCTGTTATGTTTGATCCTGTTCTGTCTCCCTGTTATGTTTGATCCTGTTCTGTCTCCCTGTAATGTGTGTGTGCTCTTGAATGGGATTGTGCTGAAATTACCAATTTCCCCTCCTGGGTATTAATAAAGTATGTGTGATGAGATGAGAGTGCACTATATGATCATGAGGCCGACATGAAAGGTGTGCTTTCTTCTAGGTGTGCAGTCACTGTTGTTCCTAGTAAGCGTTAAAAAAGCGGTGCAGACTTGATCCACACCCTCAAGCTCAAAATAGCTGACCTGGAATGCTTTCATGTCCTAGATGCCCCCTTCCTTCCTCCTCCTCTTCATTACCCACTCAAGCGTATGTGTCGTCAATCATTACAGGGATGTTCCTCTCCTCCCTGCAAAAGGCCAAAAGCCAGATGGGGCGCTGTAACCTTTGACCCGGGGTTTATTCCTCTATTTGTTCACCTTGGCAGTGCTGGAATGAGCACCTGCAGGGCAGGGGGCTTTGGTCTGGGGCAGCAGGTGTGTGGGGGTCTGCGTCATAATGGAGGTGAGAAGGAACCCAGACAACAGATTGAACTTCACAGGCCACGCCCCCCGACTGAGGGCTTTTGTTGACGATGATGTACAATTAGGACCCCGGGGAGGGCTGGGGAGTAAAAGGAAAGGTCAAAGGTACAAGTGAGAGTCATTGAAAGGTGCTTAGGCTGCTAATAAAATGTCTAGTAACCTGGCTAAAACTTGGTGACATTTTCACACACAACTTCTCTTCTGTGTTTTCCTCCGCCAGCATCTGCCTGCCTTGGACCTCTTGAACAGCAAACAAAGAATTATGAGCCACTTTGACGCCACCTTTAGATTCAGGTAGTCCTTCAAAGCTGCTCTTTACCCAACAAACCTTCTTGTGTTTCCTTCAAAGCTGCTCTTAATAATAATAATAACAATAATGGATTAGATGTACTATATGGAGCTTTTCTATTGTTAGATAGTCAAAGCGCTCACAGAGAAGTGAGAAGCCATCATTCATTCACACAGTGGTGGTGGTAAGCTACATCTGGGGTAGACTGACGGAAACGTGGCTGCCAGTTTGCAACTATGGCCCCTCCCCCCCGACCACCACCTGTCATTCATTCATCATTCATTCACCAGTGTGAGCGAGGGTGAAGTGTCCTGCCCAAGGACACAACGGCAGCGACTTTGATGTCCATAGGCGGGAAGCGAACCTGCAACACTCAGGTTTCTGGCACGGCCGCTCTACCCACTATGCCATGCCCACCAACCTTTGTGTCCAAGTGGTCACCATTTGGAAGTCCATATCTCCACTAAGAGATCATTTTAAAGGAGACTTCTCCCACGAATCATGTACTAAATCCAGGGTTCTTAACCTTTTTCACCTCGGGAACTAACTTTTCCACTACAGAGGGGCCCGGGGCCCACTTCAAATATTAACAAAGATTTAGTAATCTTACTCTTCATTTTATTGATACTCAATAATTATAATGATCCTGGCTGCAGTCTAAAAGGATAAAGAAATATTAGTAGGAAGGCTTAGTTAGGTCAGGATGAGGACAGAAATATAATCATCACATATACTGCACGGACTCATCAAAACTGATGAAATATATAAATGTTCATACAATTACACAGTGCTAAAATAAGTTCATTATAATTTAGTACATAAATAATGATAATAATAAAAAATATGGGGGTGCGATGAGGTGGCGACTTGTCCAAGGTGTACGCCGCCTTCCGCCCGATTGTAGCTGAGATAGGCACCAGTGCCCCCCGCGACCCCAAAGGGAATAAGCGGTAGAAAATGGATGGATGGATGGAATAAAAAATATATACATATACTGTACATGTATGTAATTATCTACGTATATACAGTGTAGGTATATGTGTATATGTATATATGTGTATATGTGTATATGTGTAAATGTGTATATGTGTATATGTGTATATGTATATATGTGTATATGTATACGTATATTTATATGTATGTGTACAGTATATATGTATATGTATGTATGTATGTATACTGTATATATATGTTTGTATACTGTATGTATAAGTCTATGTATGTATATTTATATGTATATACAGTATATATATGTATTTATGCATGTATGTATGTATGTATATACATATACACACACATATGTATGTGTGTGTGTGTGTGTGTGTGGTAGAAAAAATAGAAGATTAAAATAAAATTAAAAAAAATCGGTCTATGCCTGGGCCCTGGAGGGGGTCCAGACTGAGGCCAAGGGAAAAAAACAACAAGTACACATCCCTCACACATGTGTGTAAGAGGGAAACATCAAAGAAGACAAAGGACATGAAAGACATTAAAGAGCAGAGCAGATACAAGCAGACACTTCTACATACAGCTATGAATAAAAAGTAAAAGAAACATATCCACTGTGGTGGCCTCTGCGGTGTTCCACGCCATCGTCCGCTGGGGAGGAGGGAGCATGGCCAGAGACAGAAGCAGACCCAACAAAGCAACCAAGACAGCCGACTCCACTCTCGGCCGCCAACCAACTCTCGGCCAGTGTCCAGTCCGCATGGATGAGTGAGGATACGTCCAAGGTGACTGAGGTGTCCGACACCTGCTCACCCAGTCGAGACACCGCGAAGCCTCTCCGTCCCAGCGCTCAGTGCTAGCTCCGCAGTCCTGTCCCCTCATCCGCATCTCCTCCAGTCCCTCCAAACAGACTCCGGTGTAGCAGAGACCCAGCAGCTGGTCTCCATGGCCAAAAGGCTCCCGGGAGGCAGATCCAGTAGTCTGCTTTAATCACATAATTACACAGTATTTTGGACATCTGTGTTGCTGAATCTTTTGCAATTTGTTCAATGAATGATGGAGAAGTCAAAGAAGAAAGATGTAGGTGGGTAGCTTTAGCCTTTAGCCACACAAACACAGCCGGTGTTTCCTTGTTTAAAATTCCCGAAGATGAAGCTTTACTATGGATCAGAGCGGTCAAGCGAACATGGATCCCGACTACATGTCAACCGGCATTTTTCGGTGAGAAAATTGTGGTAATAAGTCACCTCTTACCGGGGACATAAACGGAGCTTCCGTCCTGCTGCAGCTGCCGTGACTTTCCTCAGAGACACTGGCGGTCAACACACCCGTGGCCACACCCCTCCGACTTTCAGGTACTATTTAAACTCACTAAAACACTAGCAACACAATAGGCAGATAAGGGATTTTCCAGAATTATCCTAGTAAATGATGCTCATAACATCTGAATCGCTCTCACTGCAATCGCCTTTTTTACTTTTTTTAAACTTTTTTTTCTAGTCCTTCACTCTAAATTTCCTCATCCACGAATCATTCATCCTCGCTCAAATTAATGGGGAAATCGTCGCTTTCTCGGTCCGAATCGCTCTCGCTGCTGGTGGCCATGATTGTAAACAATGTTCAGATGTGAGGAGCTCCACAACCCGTGACATCACGCACACATCGTCTGCTACTTCCGGTACAGGCAAGGCTTTTTTATTAGCGACCAAAAGTTGCCAACTTTATTGTGGATGTTCTCTAGTAAATCTTTCAGCAAAAATATGGCAATATCACGAAATGATGAAGTATGACACATAGAATGGAGCTGATATCCCCGTTTGAATAAGAACATCTCATTTCAGTAGGCCTTTAAGGTAAACCACCACAAGTGACTTCATTTCTTTTCAACTCTTTGTCCCTGAGTCAATGGTACCTGTTTCCTCAAAGCTGCTGTAACCCTAAAGTAAAAGTAAAACATAAAAGTGGAATTAGAACATAAAAGTTGAATTAGAGGTGGATAATTGCGAAACAGGCTTGCAGGGATGACATAGCCTGTGTTTTTTCCTTACCTAATGTTTATTCCGCTCTACTCCAGTAATAAACACTGTAAAACTGATAAACCACAGAAAAAAAAAAATATATATATATATATATATACATATATATATATGTATGTATATATATATACACACACACATGTGTGTATATATGTATGTGAATGTATGCATATATGTATGTATTTCTACATGTATGCATATATATGTAGTGTATTTGTATATATACATACATATATATATACACACACATATGTGTATATACTGTATGTATGTGTATGTATGCATATATGTATGTATTTCTACATGTATGCATATATGTAGTGTATTTGTATATATATGCATATATTTGTATATATGTGCATATATATGTATATATGTATGTGTATGTGCATATATGTATGGATTTATGTAGGTATTTGTATATATATATATGCATGTGTATGTATATATGTGTATATATGTATGTGAATATGTATGTTTGTATATGTATGTGTATGTACTGTATATATGTATATGTATGTGTATATATGTATGTATTTATGTATATATGTATGTATATATGTAAATATGTATGTATGTATATATGTATGTATATATGTAAATATGTATGTATGTATATATGAATGTACAAACGTTTGTATATTTGTATATATATAGGTATATATGTATGTATGTGCATATAAATGAAAAAATGTGTAGATACTGTACATGCATATATGTGTATATGTATATAAATGTATTAATGTATATATGTGTAAATGTATATATGTATATATGTGTATATGTATGTAAATATTTGTATGTTTACGTGTGTGTATATATGTATGTGTATGTACAGCGTATATGTATGTATATATGCATATATGTATATGTATGTGTAAATGAATGTATTTATATATGTATGTATGTATGTATATATAAAAATGTATGTATATACATATATATATGTATGTATGTGTATATTATTTAAATGTATTAATGTGTATATGTATAAATGCATGAATGTATATATGTGTATATGTGTGTATGTATATATTTGTATATGTTTATGTGTGTGTGTGTATATATGTATGTGTATGTACAGTGAATATGTATGTACATATGTATGTACAGCATACACGCATATATGTATGTTTAAATGTATGTATTTATATATGTATGTATATATGTATATTTGTTTTATATATATATACATATATATATATATATATATATGTACTTATGTATACGTATATTTGTATGTATATGTGTATATATGTGTAAATATATGTGCTTGTATATATATGTATGTATGTGTGTGGATATATATTAAAATCAAAGTATATATATATGTGTAAATATATATGTATATATATGTACATTTGTATATATGTATTTATTTATGTATATGTGTATATATGTGCATATGTGTAAATGTAAATATGTGTGCATATATATGTATACATGTGTCTGTGTATATGCGTGTGTATATATATATATATATATATATGTATAAATGTATATATGTTTATATATGTGTACATATGTATGTGTATGTACAGTATCTAATGTGTGTATATATGTATGTGTATGTACAGTATCTAATGTGAGTATATATGTATGTGTATATATATGTGTGTATAAACAAACAGCTCTGATCTTTTTATTTTAATTACTTCACAGAAATCTGGTTTTGTTTCATAAAATTCTACCCAAACAATTAATGAAGTCGAATACAAATAAGACAACAAGAGAAGTGACCAAGATTTTTTTATTGTAAAGTAAATGTGTACAGCAGATATAGATCATCTACATCTACATGGTTTGCTGGACAGGACGGATAAAAATAAAAACAATTGAAAACATTGTAAATAGATTTTTTTTGTAACCAATTAAGAATGGTTCCAAATAAAAATGTTGACAAGCATACATAGCAGCAGCACAATTTGAGTAAGTGCACCTGTGTCACTTTGCACACACTTCTCAGTAAAAATGCACACTGGCGCTCGCAGTTGAGTTTCAGTCTTGATAGATCACACTGTGTTATGCAGCAAAGGTTCTTGTATTTGAAAGAAAAATCCATTAATGAAATGCGTGAAGGTGTGATGTTACAATCTCAAAGAGAAGCAGTTTGACACCCGCCCTACGGTTCCAGCACCGCCTGTGTCACAACGACACCAACTGCCTTTTTAAACCAGTCCTTCTCATTTGACTGTGAGAGGAGGCGACGCAGTGGTTGAAGAAAGAGGAGCAGGACTAAACACAAGTTGTCACGTGTGCTACAAAGCATGGGGGAGCGCATGCACACATGGGGGCGGGGCTTAGAGAGGATGATGTCACCCCTGGAGACAGCCAGGCTTCATTTTTTTTTTTTTTTTTGTGCCAGGCTTGAGCTCATGGTGACATTTCAGGGAAGGTGATGTCATTCTTTCACAGCTCCCCCCCCCCCCTTTCTTTCAGCTCTAAGCCCCGCCCCCTGTGTGCCGCTTGTTGTGTTTCTACACTCCCCGCCTTGTTGGAGCGCAACTGTGTGCTGTGAGGCGTGGGTGTGGCGTGGGTGCTGGAAGCTGTGGGTGCTGGAAGCTGTGGGTGCTGGAGGGTGTGGGTGCTGGAAGGTGTGGGTGTAGCGTTCTCACGGCTTTCAACAACATTTTCCCGAGGACGCAGCCAAAGGTCACAGGTTCAACTTTTACTTTGCGAGGTGTCCTTGCGTTGAAGTGCGGCTTCCTGCAAGCCTCCCTGGCTTGTTGGCAGCAAACAAGTAGCGAGTCCCCTGCGGCTCCCTGGAGCTTGTTCAACAATGTAGCAATGTGGGGGAAAAATACTTTTTTAAGTATGATTTGTGCAAGGAGACAAACATGACACCAACCTAAATCCCCCATGTTTCACTGGCCAGTCCTACTAATTCAGGCTGTCCTTGAACTCACCGTAGTGTGTTTACAAATGTAACTTTCTCCAACGCTGCCACAAAAAGACGTGTTCTATGCCACTCCTTTGTCTAGTTTTGTCCACCAAACGTTTTATGCCGTGCCTGAACACACAAAGGTGAACTTTGTTGATGTTATTGATTAGCTGGAGTACTAATCAGGCGTATTTGGTCACTGCATGACTTCAAGGCTAGCTGGACGTACATGTTGCATCATTATGCCTGGTTTGTAGCTATATTTGAGATCATTTAATTTAATTTACTTATGTCCTCTGTGTATTTACTTTATTTTTCCATCTTTCATGACACATTATCCGTATGTAATATTGGTTGCATTTCTGATAGTTGTTTGTGCGCCATGTTGTTCCAGACCACAGCAAAAGTTACCCAGCTTGCAAAGATTGCAGTAAATCCATTAGAACTTCGACACACACATCTCTGCATTTGGCCATTCATTTGGCCATTCTTTTCCAGGAGTTATCTCACCTTCTGAGAAGTTTTACTCATGTGTTCCAGTGTTTGCTTCAGCCTGTGACACAAAGTCATTTTGATAGTAGGCTAATATAGCTAATATAGACACTTACATCATGTGTTGTCTTCATTATAACACTCATATAACACTTTTAAAGTCATTTCGATAGTAGGCTAACATAGCTAATTAGTCACTTACATCATGTGTTGCCTTCATTATAACACTTATATAAGATTTTTTAAGTAATTTTGATAGTAGGCTAATATAGACACTTACATCATGTGTTGTCTTCATTATAACACTTTTATAAGACTTTTAAAGTAATTTTGATAGTAGGCTAATATAACTAAGATAGACACATCATGTGTTGTCTTCATTATAACACTCAAGTCATTTTGATAGTAGGCTGATATAGCTCATGACAAAAACTGGCCTGGTTTACACTACACCTTCTTTCAAGGCAAACATTCTAAACAAGGCCTTAGATACCCCTTTTCCGCCGCTACATCTGTAAGTGCAAGTTAAAACTCTACTATGCAATATCAACAACACCCAGAAACGAAACTCATCTAAGATGGATTGATACAAAGTGGAAAAGTCTTCTATAATATTATAGATTATATGGTGCACATGAGAGATGTCATTTTTAGGTGTTTTGCCTGATAATTATTTGCTCAGACATTCGGAACAATTCGTATCTAAAGTGATTTTGGGCAAAAATTGGCATATATAACACACACACACACACACATATATATATATATATATATACATATATGTCATGATCCACTGCCTGGATCATGACATATATATATATAT